>NW_009944517.1:7353-26086 GCF_000696875.1 Nestor notabilis | reverse complement strand
GTGTTCTGCAGCTCATCGTCCACGTACAGCCGGACCCTGCGGGGACGAGCAGTGGGAGCTAAGCAGGTCCCCGTGGCCACGGTCACCCCGTTCCCCGTGCACCGCCAGGGCACGTACCCACGGGCATCGCTGTAGAAGGCCACGTAGTGGGTCCTGTCATCCGCATAGACATTTTCAGTGGTGACTTCAGTTTCCAGCAGGTTCAAGGCCAGCTGGCCCCTTTGGAGGGATACCTGGCATGTCCCTTCCTGCAGAAAGCATCACCCCATTGCTGCTCAGCAGCTGAACCCCAAGAAGGGCCCATTTCCCCACTGCCCTCCAGGAGCTCAGGGCACAGATCTCACTGTGGATTCACTCCCTGGACCCACCAAAATCCCACCTTTCCCACGGGGGAGCAGCACCATCCCCAGAGCAGGAGGTGATGATTCTGCCCCACTGCAGGTGCCCACCTGGGTGGTGTGATGGTAGAGCAGCCCCTCGTGTTGGCTGGTCTGGAAGCTGAAGCCGCTGTAGAAGTCCCGCAGCCCCGGTACGTCTTTCAGGGCCAGGGTCAGGTAGCCATGGCCATGGACACTGACTGAGCGAGCCACCTGTGAGGGACACCATGGACACAAGGTGAGAGCCTGACCCTGGTGTAGCACGGTGCTGGGAGGATGACTGAGGTGCTTAGGTCCTTGCTGGGTCTAGGAGGTGCTATGGCCAACCCTGCAGAGCACCTCACCATGACCCCTCTGCACTGAGGACCTGGGGGTTTATGCTTGTTTCTATGTGAATGAGGGGAGATCAGACCTGTCTTGTGGTTCCTGTGCTCTCTTTCCCCAGCAGACCCTTTCCCCATCATGCCAACCAGGCCTTGTACTTACCAGGAGGTCTGAGGTGCACCCATAGCTCACGCCAACAGTGCTCATGCGCTTCAGGTCGACGTATTTGCCGAGAGCCTTCAAGCCCTTCATACATCCCCTGATGGGCCCACCCGTGGGGAAGAGTGCTTTCAAGCTGCAGAGAAGCAAGCAGTGTTACGAGAACAGCTCCAGATGCAGGATCCAGCCCTGGGTAAGGAATGTTCCTGCAGCCCTTTAAACAGAATGCCTGGGAAAAACCCAGGATGGCCACAGCTATTTCCAGTGCTTCAGGCACAAGGCTGCTCCAAAGCACATCAAAGGAGAACTCAGTGACATCCACCAGCACCTCATGAGAGATGGAGATGTCCCATCCTCAAAAGCTCACAGTGATGGGTAGGAAATCACCCCTCAGAGCTTCAGTAGGGCCCCAACAGCCCTGGCTGTGGCTGAGAAAGGGCTGGGGCCACACGAGGGACATTGGAGGGGAAGATGTGGACTTTCCCACCCCACTGCAGGCTGGACCCACCTGGGGGGCAGTACATCTGGGGGCACACCACCCAGGTAGTAGGAGACAGCGTTCTCCAGGGAGTTCTCCTGCTCCACCATGAAGATGGTGAGGCGCTCCAGCCGCACCAGGATGCGCTTCTTGTTGTTCATTTTGAGGAGGAAAATCTGGATCTGGAGACAAGAGAAGGAAAATGATCTGATGATGATCTGCCAGCCCGAGGCAATTAAGTCCAGTACGAGATGTCTGCTTCATGGCTCCAGTCAAACAACTTCTTGCAGCTCTCCACCCCCCAAAACCAAGGGTTTGGGTGCCCCCCTATCCTCTGGCTGAGGAGCCCTCTAAGTGAGCTCCCACTTACCGCTTTGTTTGTGGTGCTGCTGATGGTGAGGGAGGAAGAGTTGCTGCTGGGTTTTGCCATCTCCAGGCCAGAGCTGAAGTCATAGTAAAGCACCAGCTTCCCATCCCGGATGGCCAGACATAGGAACTGACCCTGGGGGAGACAGGATGGACACTCAGCCCCATGTCCTAGTCACGGCACTGAGCCCGACCTGCCCTTTAGCGCTGGTGGGAGCAGGTCCCACTGCCAGTGCCCCAGTGTGTTGCTGTCCCAATTATTGGGGATTTGCAAAGAGCAGCCCTGCAAGCTGGAAATGCTCCGTGCAGCGCTGCCTGCCCCAGGGAACCCTGGCCCAGCTCGGAGGGGTCTGTGCATGACTGCTCTCCAAGTACAGAGGAGTCCCTCCAGCACCAGACAAGCGATTGCTGTGAGATCTGGGTCCAGCCCTCTTGTGGCTTATAACAATAGTGCAGAAATACGGCTCAAAGCAGCCCTGCCATCTCAAAATCCCTCTTCTCTCCTGTGTCCTGAACTTGGGAATGCCTGCAACTGGGGCTGGGATTGCCCCAGCCCACCAGCTGAGGGGTAAAGGTTCCCCAGGGGAGAAGGCACCTGCCTGGTTCTCCAGGAAGAAGAGGATGCCGTTGTAGGAGACCACCCGGATCTCCTGCTCGAAGCGCTTGGTCGTGCCAAACTGGCTCTCAAACTTGATCTCTGCGTAACCAGTGCCATCGAAGTAGGAGCCATCAGTCAGCCAGGGGTCTCCTGTGGACTTGGACCTGAGCCACGCAAGAAGAGGCCCAAGGCATCACTCCAAAGCCAACTACAGTGCTCTGGGGCAGCTGAGGGTCATGGTAAGTGCCACAGACCAGCGGTGCCTCTGGCCTGGGTGCAGTGCCTTACCTTGCACAGGGCTTCTCAGTGGTGGTATCCAGCTGGAAGGTGTGTTGGAAGTTGTACAGACTCACCACCTCCTCATTCAGGGTGTCCAGCTCCAGGCATCCCCGGTAGTTGGGATAACGCAAAGTGGGAGGAGGCTGGGAATGAAACCAGAGAGTGAAGGCAAGTTTGGTCTTGGTTCCCCCATGAAATCAAGGTATTTTTGTCCCCAAGAATCTCCAAAGATATCACTGATGCCCCCTAAAAGCTTCCCTCCCTGCTGCCCGTCTCACCGTGAAGCTGGAGGGGTAGCCTCCCACGTAGAAGACCACGTTGCGCGGGTCGAGGTTGAGCAGCCCCTGCTCCCCCTTGGCCACACTGTCTCCCTTGGTCTCGTGCACTGTCTGCCTCTCCACGATCACTGACATGTGCCCATACTGCAGGATCCTGCAGCAGGGAGGGGTGATCAAGTCAAGGGGAGACACCCAAAGAGGAGCAAACCCTCCCTGAGTCAAGGGCCTCCCCACACAGCTCTACCAAAAAGGAGTCAGCACTCAAGTTGTCAGCGCTGACACATGGCTGAATGGACCCTCTGTGAAGAGTTTCATCTCTCATCTCCTGCAGCCACTCCCAGACCCTCCATGACCTGGTAAGACACCACCTCCCTGTGAATTCTTCTGGGTATCTCAGTACTATTTAGGGATGACTGGATGATGGAGTCCACAGCACTTCTCCAAGCCCAGGGCCTGTCTATGCTTGGGCACAGCACTACCCACGATCCCTGCAGGAGCATTCTCCCACTGAACTTCAATGGGATGAGTCCCATCGGTCTCCTACCTGTTGATGCTGATGGTGGCAAACTGCTCTCCAATATCCTCATCAACGCTTAGGGAGGCTGGCTCCTCGGTGCCCAGTTTGTAGACCCACTGCACCCTACGGTCCTTGAGCACAATGCCCAGGTAGTCTCCAGTGGCCTGAACACAGGGAGAGACAGAGCCACATGTTGGCATCTGGGACAGGCAGGAGTGATGCTCTCCCTGATGCTCCCAGTGCTGCACTGGCCAAACACCCCCATTCACACTGCTCTCCCCATCCACTTCCAACTAGGCTGAGAGCTCCATCCATTGCCCGTTTGTGTTCTCACAAAGACACTCAGGGAGCAGATGAAGGGTAGGGGGCTGATGTCCAGGTGTGACCCACCACTGACACCACCACCATGGGCTCCTGCAGCCCTCCTCCTGCCTGCACACCCCGACTCACCTCCCGGCTGCCCAGGTACATGACGAACCGCCCCTCCTCTGTCCCGTCCTGCCGCCGCTGCCGGCTCCTGGGCTCGGGGGTTTGGATGTAGAATTTGAGGGATGTGTATGCTGCCAAGTCCTGCAGGTTGGTGGGCATCCGGACCTGCACACCTGAGCTGCCGTTGAACTTCATGGGGACTTTCACCTGGAGGGAGACAAGCCTCATGGCACTGAAACCATTACTGCTGCCTGTCTCATTGCTGCCAGCTCTACTCAGCCAAAGCATTTTCTGGAGTCCTCCTATGAGAATGGGACTCTGCCTGTGGTCCCAGAGCTCTTGCAGGCACCCCTTCCTTTGGATACCACCCTCAGGTAAGACCTCATGCACCCCAAGCCCTCAGCACCTCCCTCCCATGAGCCTACCTTGCTGGAGGCATTCCTCGCCTGCGTGATGAGCTGACGGATCCTCACGATGTTCTCTGACACGGTGGCATTTTTGTTCCTCCTGTTCTCCAGGCTGCTCAGCTTCCCCAGCAGCAGCGGGATGGTGCTTTCCAGGCTGGACACTGGGGTTGGAGAGGAGCCAGGGTGTTTGGAGGTTAGTGAGGAAGGAAGATGTGAAGTTCAGGTGGGTTTGAGACAGGCAAGTCGTGGCACAGCTGGGAGCAGAGCCACAGAATGATCCCCTAAATCCAGCAGCCTTGATGGGGGGTTGTGAAAATGCTCACATGCTCTAGTGTGTGCAGCAGTAAAGGTATAGGTGATACAGACACTACAGGGAGGGAAACTAAAATGAAGTTCCAGGACTTAAAGCACCCAATATGGCTGCTACCTCCCTCTATTCTTGACCTGGAGCTGCAAAGCACAGCTTCCAAAAGCACAGAGCTCTCTGGGGACATCTGTCCATGCACTGGCTCATGCCAGACTCAGCCCTGGCAGCCCCAGCACTCACCAGATTTCCTGGCATCCTGGACTGCCTGGTTCAGGTCTTCATTTCTAAGGTCTCCATACTGGTCTTTCCACTCATCCAGATTCTTCTTCATGCTGCTCAGGGTATCTTCCACTCTCGCAGCTGTTTCATTGGCCTCGGCAGCTGCTGCTTTGGCATTCTGGATTGCTTCTTTAGTGTCCTCTGAAAAGAAAGGAGAAAAACCAGGTGGATGGCCAGGAACAGGGAGGAAACACCCTCAGGTCACAGCCTGGGCACAAGGAAGGGAGCAGAGAGAACCAGTCTACTTATGCCAGAACAAACCTTGGTCCCTGCCCAGCATGTCTTGCGCAGACTGGAGCTGGCTCAGGAGCTGCTCCTTCTTCCCACGGAGGTCAGCCAGCTTGTCCTTTGCTGCCTGCAGAGTACCTTTAATTGCTGCAATTAGAAATGCAGACGCTGCAAGTTAGATCCCAGTCCAGCCTGAAGGACATCGCACCCTGCAAGGAGCCTCTCTCACCCTCGTTGAGCTTTCTCTGCTCTCTCCTCACAGCCTCCTCCAGGTTGCTGCTGTTCCTCTTCAGCTCATTAGAGATGGCCCCGAGATTTTCTGATATGACATTCTGTAAGACAAACGTGCTGCCTGGGATGCTGAAGAGGAACTCACTGGACACAGAAATGCTTGTTCAGACAACTGCAGTGGGGTGTGCTGCTGGGGCATGATGTGGCAACCCAGATCCCCAGATTCCAGCCATGGCAGAGGCTCCAGTCCCCAGCACAGAACAAAGTGCTCAGTGTCAGAGGGAAGGGGCAGCACAGCCCTGTGTGCGGGTGTGAAAAGCTGAAGGACTGTTGTGGGAGTTTGGCTTTTGCTCATCTTCATGGGGCTCCCCATAGCACGTACCATCAAGGCCTCACCAGCTGCCTCGTCTGCATCGTGGGCTGCTCGCTCGGCTTTTCTCACAGCCTCAATGATGCTGGCGTAGGCGTTGGAGGCATCGATCGCCCGCTGGATAAAGCCATCCTGGTTTGTGCCCTGGATAATGCTGCGATGGAAGACGAAGACATCAAGTCCACAGGGAACACTCAGGCTGGCCCATGCCCCTACAGACAAACCCCTATGGGCTCTTCATCACATGTGCTCCAGGATAAAGCCTTGGAGATGGTACCCACTGTTGCCCTGCCATGGTGTAGGCTGCAGTTTCCCATCCCTAACTCTGGTAGGAGATGGTCTGAGATGAGTGAGTGCCAGGACCAGTGCCTCACCTGGACAGGTTCCTTGCCAGCTCATCCAGGAGCCGGGCATGCTCCTCTGCCTGTTCCACAATGGGGATCTTGCTGCTGGCTGGGGAGAACTTCTTGACCCGCTCAGTCAGGGGCAGCTTTGCCCCATCTAGCAGGGCTGCTAGCTTCTCATACTCCTGCAAGGACACACAGCACTCCTAAGGGCTGCCACCCCTCATGCTCTGCCCATGCTGAAGCATCTCTATCACTCACCTCCTTTGCACTCTCCATCTTCTGTAGGAAGTCAGAGACCTGGGCCAGGGAGTCCTTTGCCATCCTCAGGGTCTCCTGCACCAGTGCATGCTGCTTTTGGAGTTCACGGCTCTTATGCTAGACACACAGATACAGGGTTAGGTATCAGCGAGGCTGGGGTAGGCCCCCCTCACTGCATGGCACGGTGGGACCTCCTGCTGAAGGTCTACCTGATTCTCCTCCAGGTTGTTTCGGTTCAGGCTGTTCAAGTCCTCTGTCTGCCTAGTTTTGTTCACTGCCTCATTGAGGGCATCACGGAGATCCATCAGCTGGGAGCTGTGCTGTGCCAGCCGGTCCCGGATGCTGCTCACCAGGTCCTGGTTGGACTCCCAGCGCGTGTGCAGCTCGTTCTTCACCCGATGCAGCACTGAGGATGGAGGAGATGAGAACTGTTGCTAATTCACCTTCTTGTGTTAAAGGGCTCTTTCTGTACTTGGCTGCTGAAAAGCTCGGTTCTGGTCTCATCTGGCAGGTATCAAGGCCAGAAGTGATCATCTTCCCTCCCTCCCTTCAGCTTAGATAGCAAATGATCTCATCCAAGATTGTCTCCAAACACCCCAGTGTTGGTAAGAGGGATGGGATGATTCTAAGTGTTGTAATTTTTGGTCATCAAACAGAAACACCCAATTAGTAAAATCTGCTCTAAAATTTGCCTTGAGGGTAAAGGAACCACAAATGATCCCATTGGAGTGTCACAGGGCACTCTGAAACTACCGTCAAACTTGTTGGGGGTGCCTCTTTATTAACAGCACTCTCCAAACATGACCATGATGTGTAGGGTCCACATGGGCTCCAAGCCAGGCTATCAGGAATGGGTAGACCCAGCAGGATCTGTGCAGCCCTGTCCTGTGCCACTGAGCCAGACTCACACTTCTGGGCCTCCTCGTGCTCACGCTTTGCCAGCTCTTCCTGGCTGCCCAGACTCCGCTCCTTCATCTCCCTCAGCATTCTTTCCACCTCAGCCATCTTCTGACGAAACTCCTCAGTGGAGGTGGTGCTGGTGTTTGCTGCCCCAAACCTGGCCATCTGCCGCACCAAGTCTGCAGAGAAATCCAGCTCCCCCGTTAGCATGGACCAACCCAGCTCCTCATAAACCCCCCAAAGATCTTTCTTACATCAGCCTCAGCAACCTGCAGCCAGCTTTCAAGCAGCACTCAGGCACCCAAACCACTCGAGATCACTCAGAGGTATTGCCCCATGTTTCTGTCTCCTTGGCCACTACCAGCAATGCACACTGCATCCCAAGCGTCATTTTTTGGCTTTACCTCCTCTCCTAGATCTGGTCACCCCTGTTTTGCTAAACCTCTCCTGAAGCTGTAGTGCAGCTTGACCCAGTTTTATGCATTTTAATAACACTTGTGCAAGTTTAATGTGTTTTTTTCCAAAGACTGTGCTTAGCCAAACAACGGGACTCGCAATAAGCCTGGTCAAAATAAAAGCCAGAATTCTGCTAGGATCTTCATTTCATTTGTATTTCCCTATGTTGTCTCCATGGCTCTTTGTAAGTGATGCAGTACTTGGTGCTGTTTGAAAGCAAGAGCGTGGCATTCCCAGCACGAAAAAGCCCACAGAGCAAAGACTCTTCTTTACTCACCTGTAATGCCCTTCTGAATGCTTTGGATATTTAGCAGGAGCTGCTCCCCCCTCTGGTAAGTCTCTCGTGTGTGCTGGTCAATACGGTTTGCTTCTCTGTGTGTCATTGTCATCTACAACAAACACTGGTTTAGCTGAAGTATGAGATTACGTTTTACTTGATTTGTCAGCAGTAAAGATGTTCCAAAAAGACACACAAGACTTGGGAATGTGCAGTTTTTGAGGTCCTTGAACCATTTCTCCTCCAACAGCCTGCCCTTTGCTGCTCACCTACGAGGCATTTAGTGATGGTCTTATTTAGCATCCTCAGGGAAGAAGCAATAAATGTAGCTCCAATGCAACAGGCTCTGGATCCTGAAACCACAGAGGACAATACTGTCCTGCACTCTTAACTCAGGGAAAGCCCCACCTGGGTCCTGACCAGGACACAAGAAGAGATGGAGGGCTGCAGTTTGGCCATCCAGAGCATAGATGTACGTATACACAGAGGCAGTTTGGTCAGGGAAGTACACCATCAACTAGAGACGTTTCCTTCTCCCTTAGATCAGGAGCAGGCAGTTTATAAATAACATCAAACCTAGCTCAGTTTTCAAGTTCTCTGAAGACCCAGCTGGTATTTTTTAGACTAAGGACTCTCTAAGGAATGTTACAATAAAAAGGTTTGACTCATCTGCTGACAGGGCCCAGGCTCTCCCTTTGGGATGGACCTCTAGATGTTTATGCTCCTTCCTGATATGCTCCTTCTATAAATTACATTTTACTGGATTTATTTTTAGTGGTTAAAGTTGGAGCTGCCTCAAAACCAAGTAATAAGTCAAGAAACAATTATCAGTATCACAATATCACAGCCTTCCTAGAGAGTTGTGCAGGTAATCTAGCTCGAGCATCTGAGACCCTGACACCCAAGCCTAGTGCTGGTGGGGCAGGAGATCCATCCCGCCTGAATCAAGGCTCCTCAGCCTTCAAAACCTTCAATTTAGGTAAAGTGCTCTGGAAATGGAAGATGAGGAAATAACTGACTTTGTGCTGCAGTGCGTTCAGGTCCTGTGTGAGGTCCACGTTCTCATCCTCCAGCTCATCAGCCCGTTGTCTGACCTTGTTCAGGGCTCTCTGGTACTCACGGAGCTGGTTCTGGAAAAAAGAGAGACAGAATCAGACCAACGGACCAGGAAACGTGGGCAGAAAGTGATGTTAAATCCTCCACGTACAGCGATGGTCGCCATGGTGCTGTTGAAACCATGGAGGCGAGCCCAGGCGATGGAGCTGGCGTTGAGGTTGAGCAGCTGGCTGCGAATGGAGGGGAAGGACATCTCGATGCTCTGCAGGTCCTCCAGCAGAAGCAGGACACAGCTATCACACACTGCCAGGGGAACAGAGCCATCAGCACAGGCCCCTTCCTTGGCTTCCCTCCCCTTTCCCCAGGACACAGACCTTCACACCTCACGCTGTCCGGGCCATTTGCCACAGGGATCTCATACTGGTGCATGCAGACGTCGCACTGCTTCCCCGTCAGCCCGTTGGAACAAGTGCACTCCCCAGTGCGTGGGTCGCAGGAGCCTCCTCTGCACTCACACTCTGCCAAGTTTAATAACAGGAAAGTGGCATCACTTTGTGCTGTTACCACCCCGGAGAGAGGGGAAGGAGTGGTTTTAGTCCAGCTGTGCAACTGAACCTCTGCTTATTATCTACATGCCACTGCTGGGGGTTCCCCTAACAACAAGCACAGGACCTCGGGCACCAGCCAGTTGTTTTCCACCTGGAACAGCTTGACTTGCCACCAATACCGCGTCCCACTCCTCCCCATGCAGGACCCAACACCCGGGAAGCAGGACTCACTCATGCAGCCGCTCTTGCTGAAGCCCCAGTATCCCGGGGCACACTGGTGGCAGCGGGGGCAGCTGACCCCGGGGACGCCAGCGGACCGGTTTTTCAGCCACTTCCCACCGCGCCGACGTCGCAGTCACACCTCCGGCAGCCAGAGCATCCCTCGAAGCCATAGTATCCCTCCTAGGGAAAAGCAGGACAGTGGGTGACCTGTTCAACATGCCTTCCTGCTGGGGATGGCTCAGGCGATGTGAAACCCCAGCCTGACTTTCTAGGCGTGTTTTGGCCATCACAAAACTCGTACCAATACGGCAAAGATGTGGAGCTGCAGTAAGAACCCAGACACACCACAGCACTGCCCTGAAAACCTGCCTTGCCCTGCAATACCCCCACTGGGTGCATACAGGAAAATTGGGTTTATTGCAGTTTCCTAAAGGTTACCACATTACTGGTATGGCTGCAGGTGAAGGCTGCCTCCATTGCTTGCTGCCAGGTCCTTATCAGGCTTTTGCCTATTAAGGATCAAGTAAATCCAGCTCAACCCCTTGGCTGCCAGCACTGCTCTGCACACAGGCCCAGGGACATCACAAGGAGCTGCCCCTTGTCCCTCGTCCAAGAACAGGCACCATCCCAGCATGCAGATGGCCCTTACCTCGCAGCGGTCACAGTGGTGGCCTGTCACTCCAGGCTTGCAGAAGCACTGGCCAGTTTGTGGATGGCACGAGTCAGTCCCACAAGGTGAACAGTTGCACTCTGCCAGGGAAAAGCACACCCAGTTATACACTCAAGAACCTGCTCAGCCACTCACAAACCTTATTCCTAACAGGGAATCCTGTTTTTTGCTTATGCCTCACAGTGAGAGCAAAGTCAGAGCAGAGTTTGTCTCCTCTTGGATTTGCTCTTCCTGACAACTTATTCCCATGACACCTGCCCAAGGCAGACCCCCTTTTGTGAGCTGCAATTTGGCTGCAGAAGGAGATGAGCAGTGCTGGGAGTGGACTGCAAACCCACGCTCCCGAGGGTAGCTGCTCAGGGCAAGGTTGTTGCAGCCTGGGTGCGGTTTGGCAGCTGGCATTCGGGGGTGGATTAGAGGTTTTGGAGTTGTGATGCTGGAGGGCAGGTTTTGGGAGTTGGTGTTTTAAATTATCATAGTCTTTAGAGGATGCCTGCAACGTGTGTAACCAAGAGTGTGACTCACTGGGGCGATGCACAGCATGGCTAAGGAGCTCAACACATTCACAGTCAGTCTGTCCACCCTCCCCTACTTGCTGCCTGCCCCACTCACGTGTGCAGTTCTTGGCTGACACTGCATCCCCGTAGTAGCCAGGGGCACAGAGCTCGCACCGCGTGCCGGCCGTGTGGTGCATGCACCCAGTGCAGGCGCCCGTCAGGGAGTCACAGCTGCTGAACAGCATGTTGGGATCCGTGTTCCCGCTGCAGTCACAGGGCTGGCACGAGCTGCCAATCACCAAGGGATTGCCATAGTATCCTGGGGCACACCTGGAGAAATACAGTGCGTTAAAACACAGTCAGGGCACAAGGGGGATCCTCCAGCTTATACCTGCACCATGCTCGAGTTGTGCAATTCCAACTCTGCGAGCATCCAACAACTGTAACTGCTGCAACCCTCAGGGATCTCAAAGCACTTTGTGTTTTGCCTCATGGTACCACAGAAAGGTGCCTTTATCTCAGACTGCAAGTCAAGGCAAGGCACAGATAAGTAATACACCCACAGTAACACACAGTTTCAGCAGCGAAAACAGCAAAAGGGCATCTGCAGGCTGAAAAGGATTGAAAGAAATGCTGCCAGAACAAAGCAGACTGTGGGCAGAGCCAAGTTTTCCTCTGCAGTCTTTACTAGGACAACTTACAACAACCACCCCATCCCTGCAAGTGTTTCCTCATCCCTGGCAGTGTTCAAGGCCAGGTTGGACAGAGCTTTGAGCAACCTGGTTTAGTGGAAGGGGGTGGGAACTAGAGCAAAGATCCTTTCCAACCCAAACCATTCTATGATTCTATGAACTTCTCTTCTGCCACAGTAGTGGCTGCATGGGACTAGTGTGTTTGAGGCCCAAGAAACACAGATGACATCCTCCTTACCGCTCACAGTTGGGTCCAGCGTACCCAGGCTTGCAGAGGCACTGTGTGTTGGAGCCCTTGTGGACACAACCGACAGCAAAACTGAAATGAGAAGAGGTAAACAGGAAGGTGCAGTTGTCTCTGACGTGGTGCCAGGGGAACTGATCACTTGGTGTGGGCTGCTGGGACCTTGGGTATGAGGGTATGGACATGGTTTGGGGCCGTGGACAAGGCTGGCAGTGAGACACCTGCCAGTGCCAAGCCGGTGCTCTGATGTGGCACATCGTGGTTCCCAGTGGTCAAACAGTGAGGCCAAAAGGGCAATCCCATCCAAGGGTGCTTACTTGTTGGAGGCAACTGAAAGAGGGCACGGACATCCAACACACTGCAGGGCTTCTTCAGCAGAGTGGCTGCCCACGTAGCCATCCTTGCATCGCTCACAGTGGTCTCCCTCTGTGTTGTGCTGGCAGTTCTGCAAAGAAAAGGCAGGCTATGGGCCCAGCGCTGACAGCAAGAACTGGTGGGTTGTACAAAGAATTCCCCAGCAGAAATCTGGATGCTTCAGTCCCTCCTCTTTCCCAGAGCTGTCTTGCACCCTAAGCTGACCCTGAGAGGGACCAGCTCTGAAATGGTACATGCAACTAATGCAACAATTCAGGCACAGTCCTGCTCAGTTAGCATGTGAAGAGCTTTTTAACCACATGCTTCAGACCTTATAACTCCAAAATATCATGCTGCTTCACTGTTTACTTACCAGGCATATCCCAGAGCCTGGCAGGCACTGATCTGAGTGGCCATTGCAATGACATGGGATGCATTTTCCCAGGAAGAGCCCCTTGGTGTCCCTGTAGTAACCTGGAGCACATTCCTGAGGAGGGAGAAAAGGACAGAGATCTGAAACCCAGCCCAATACATTCAGGCAAAGCAAAGAAACAAACTTAGTTCCCATGACAGAATTCCCACAGAATTCCCACAGGGTTGTACTGGTGGAGAAGAGATTAAAAGCAACAATGAAGACTTTTCAGTGTAGCTCCTTCCTGCTCCTTGTCAATAGGAGATAATCAGACAGACAGAAGAACCTATTTCAAGTTACTACATGCATGTAATTTTAGTCTGCAACACCTGAACAATTTCCCCATCACGCCTCTTCCAAGAGGGCAGATGCAGCTAATGCATCTCTCCCAGGTGCACTGTGTTATGGTGGGAGGGGAGCTGGAGCAGGCTGGTGTGGGGGAGATTTGTTCCTTCCTCCAGCACAACTTGAGCTGTAATTGTAACTAAAGCCCTCAGGGGCCGGCTTGGAAGCTGGTACTCTGGCACTACTGCTTTGCACAAACATCCAAACCCCACAGCTGCCACCTGCACCAAACGCAAGGGGTGGCTGAGACCCAAGATGTGCCTGTTTGACTCCCCTCTGCCTGGAGCAGCATGTCTGCTTTCACCCTTACCTGGCAGGAGTCCCCCTGGTAGTTAGCTGGGCAAAAGCACAGCTCCACGTTGCTGGCACGGGTGCCTGTGGCTGTATCTGTCGCGATCTCCAGGACCACGCGGCGCAGGGACACGGATGAAGAGAGCTGGGAGAAGAGCGCCCGGATCTGCAGCTGTTCCAGGTTTGCCAGCACCATCATGAGCTCCTCTCGAGACACAGGGTTGTGTGTCTCTGTGTGCCTGAAGTTACCCTAGTGGGAGAAAACCTGATGTTACTGGCAGGAAGCACAGGCACCTCACCATCCAGCCCAGGCTTCACTTCCCTGCTGCTGGGATGTCTCCCCTTTGCACACGTAAAACTGCCCTGCCTCTTCACAGCCAGTTCTGCTGCAATTGGCAGCACCTAAAATACTGAGCTCAAAGCGAACTGTCCCTTCTGTCTACAGGCTAATCTTGTTCTTTCAGTGGCACGTGAGCACTTGGTACACACTCATGTGTGCAAACTCACCTCCACCAGCTGCAGCCGGCCTTCATATACCTCCCCTGGGGATGGGTAGGTGCCTTCCAGAAACATGATGTTCATCTGATTTCCCTGGGAGAAAAGCAAGGAAGGTGTCAGTCACCACCTCATCCTGCTCATGCACTAGAGCAGGGGGCACAGGGAACTTCTTGGGCTGCACCTTCAGGATCACATCTGGGCGGGACTCCATGGGGATGAACACGTCCCCCCTCCGCGGGTCGGAGTGCAGCTCATAGCGCAGGTGCCCACCGTAGGAGGAAACCTAAGGGAGAGACAAACTGCACATGTTGCTGCAAGTCCATGCCACTGAGATGAGTCAGAGCTGCCCATGTTCAATCAGAGCACGAGCAGTACCTGCATGCCAGTGGGCATGCTGCTGGCACACGTGGTGGCGTCAGGGATGTGCATGACTGCTGGTCCAGCTGCCACCCTGCTCTTACCTGGTCCCCAAGGTAGGAGCTGGGTGCAACCCAGTAAAGCTCTTGGTAGGCATCTGGGAGGTTCTTGAGATCAGCGTGGAGGAGCTGCTCCTGCAGGCTCAGAGTCGTTGGCACTTCCTGGCGGTCGCTGGTCAACAACAGCCACCCACTCATGTCGATGAACTGTGGGGGAAGAGAAACCTCAGACCTTCTAGTGGAGCTACAGAAAGTATCTGGGTGCTGATGCTCCAGAATAGCATGTCCTAGAGCAGCAGAAAGGATGATAATGGGCTCACGACCTCACGTTTATCCTGATAAAGCCACTGGAAAGCTGAGCACCACCCCTGCCTCCCACCTATGCCATGACTTTCCACCCTGTGAGACCCTAGCGACCAGGAAAAGGGGCTGAAAGTGGGAGGCAGGCACAGGGAGACAAAGATAACCCTTCTCACAGTGTATCTTCTAGAGTGGTAGGGTTAATGCAGGACAGAGCCCACAGGGCTGCAGAGAGACCCAGCTCCTCCCACCTCAGCTCGGTGCTTCTCAGCACTGCGGCAGCGGTCGGTGGCACCAAAGCAGAAGCACTTGGTGCAGCCCTTGGGGTTGCTGGCATCCAAAGAAAACGTCCCCAGGCGGCACTGGTCACACCTCGGGCCCTCCACATTTTCCTGGAAGAGAAGCAAAGCTCAACAGCGTCAGCAGCTTCTCACGAGGCCTTAGTAGAGGACAGAGATGGATGGATGTATGAGTGATCAAAGCACAATGGTGTGATGCTGAAAGAGAATTAAGTAGTCCCTGAACAGGTTTGCTTGCACAGCACCTACCAAGTATTAAATTCACCTGGAGAAAGTGCTTGTGAGCCCTGCAAAGGGGCTGGAGCAGGAAGCTCAGCAGCACTCTGAGTTACTCTGATGTCATGTAGGAGCAGCAGTCAAAAGGGCTACTAGATTTATGGGCTGACCTGGCGCTGGACCCAGACTGCTCACCTCCCTGGCGACAGCCCGAAGTCTTCATGGCCAGGAAAGATGGAGAGGAGGAGTCTTTCAGGGTGCTCTGAACCCAACACCATGCAGGGCAGGCTGGCAGCAGCTCAGGTACACAGGCACTCTCCTTCTCCAGCCCCACTCCCTCCTGGCACACCAGACACCTACAGCCCCCCACACCCACAGCCAGTGTAGGAGAGTCAAGCAAAGGGGAAAAGCATCTTGTGAAGGCATCAAAGAACTGACCTTGCAGTGACACTGCCCTGTGACCGGGTCACACACACTCGCTTCGGTGCCAGCCTGGTGGCAGTCACAGCGCCGGCAGTTGGGGTAGTGGTAGTAGCCAGTGGCACAAAGGTCACACTGTCGCCCGACGATATTGGGCTTGCACCTGGATGGGACAAAGAGCCACAGCATTAGAAACCTCTGCCTTGTGCTCTGCATGGGGAACAGCCACAGCTTGTACGGGCAGCCTGTGTCAATGCCTTACCACCTTCAGGGCTCCCTCACCTGCACTGCCCACTGTCCACGTCGCAGCCTGGCTCCGTCAGCTCCTGCACGCCGGGCCGAGAGCAGTTGCAGTCCTCACAGCCGATGAGGGGGTGGCAGCCGAAGGGCTGGGGGTCACAGACAACACACTCCGGCCTCCGGGGTTTTGCAGCCGAAGGTCTGGGGCTCACAGACAACACACTCCGGCTTCAGGGTGTGCGGAGGGCAGATGCACTGCCCCGTCACCTCATCACAGAGACGTGTCCCGCAGTCACAGGCTGGAAGGGGCAGAAAGGGGCTGTGTTGGAGGGAGCAAGACCCAGGCAGCCAAAGAGAGCACGATGCTCAACTGCTTGAAGGAGCTGGGCTGTTTTCATGTGAGTGGAGCCCAAATAAGCCTCAGCCCTCTAAGAGGCAAAACAGCACATGCTGGGAGAGCAGAAGAGGAGACGGGGACAACTCACGCCTGCAGTTGGGGAAGCCCCAGTAGCCGGTGGCGCAGCGGGAGCACTCTCGCCCGATGACATTGGACTTGCAGGGACACTGCCCGCCGAAGGGCTCCACGGGCTGCCCCGTGCCCCTGCCTCGTGGCACCGGCAGGGCTGGGCCCCGTTGTTGTAGAAGAGGGAGAGTGAGATGGCAGAGTCACGGCAGAACCTCGACGATGTGCTGGGGCTGCAGGGGAAGGCAGGAGTCACCGTGCTGCACCCCCCAGCATCCCACCACCCCAAAATCCAGCAGGATCTCCTGCAGCAACAGGTACTGAATTAGTGGGAGGGAGAGCCCCGTGACACTGAGATCCCCCAAATATGCACAGGTTTGGTCATTAGATAAGGAAAGCCTTAATCAGATCCCTCCCCTGCCACACAGGAAGTCAATGGGTTTTTGCTCCCTGAGGAGTGTGCAGACTGTGGACAGCAAGGCAGCCACCTCAAAGCCAAGGGTCTTACTTGATGTAGAAGCTGCTGATGCCACAGCTGCTGATGAAATCATAGGACTTGTCCAAGGGTTCCTCCTGCAGGTACTGAGAGCTGTAGCTGTCCTCAGGGACCACAAGGATATAATCCTGCAAAGCAAGGACAAGCCAGGCTGAGCCACACAGATGCAGTCTGAAAACAAGCTCACTCAAAAGTCCAAATTAAGCTCACTCAAAAGTCCAAATGCACCCTTAACTTCTCATCAGCTCATTGCTTGCTCAGACAGAACATAACAAAGTGCCAAAGTCCTGGAAAGACCAGGGGTCATCTCTCTACTGGGGTCTGTCCATCAGGGCCCATCTAATCTAATGCTCCACCTAATCTAATGAGGAGTGGCCCAAATTCACTTGAGTAAAAAAAGACAGAATACCCCACAAGGGCAGCACTGGCTCCAGCAGAGGGGCAGGCAGTGACTGTCATCTTAAACTTCTAGACATGGAGGCACCCAGGTTCCAATTCTGCCTTTCAGACATTTATCCAAATTTTGGTCAATCTTCTAATCCTGCTGCCTGAGGATAACAAGGGTTACCTGCTTCTGTGATGGACCTGCCTGGACTAACAGTGCTATGCAGGTGCAAAATACTGCTGGGGCAGGAATAAGGCTTATTCTGGATCATCACAAGCAAAGCTTCAATTTCTGCCTTGTTTTGGTATCAAACCCACACAGTGAAGGTCAACTGTCATATACAGATACTGTCTCTGTGAATTCTGCCCTCAAGTCTACACCACTGAGGTTGGAGATTGCAATTTTCTAGGAGAGTCCAGAAACTGAGTGATGGTGGGAAACACTCCAGTGACAAAAAGCCCAGGACAAACGCCAGTCCTGCTGGACCTGCATGGTCCAGCATGCCCTGGGAGCTTCCCAGGGAGAGACTCACCAGCCACAGCTGCTTGCCCTCTGGCACTCGAACAACCACAGTCAGATCATTATCCGTAACATCCAGGATAATCTGGTCCTCAGAAACTACCAGGCTCCGGCACCCGTAGCCATGTGGGCAGAAATTAGCATTGGTCTGACCTGAGAAGACAACAGATTGGGCCAACGTTTGCCTTGCAGTCCCCATCACACCCTCTCAGTCTGGAAGAGAGGAGTTAGTCTTGCTTCATCATCTTTATCCTCTGGCATGAAAAACTGCCCAGGGCTTCTGCCTGGCAGCAGCCTCCCCAGGTCCCTGCTCTTCTCACCTTGCCAGATGCGCCCACCGTTGATTAACACTTCCACAGGGAAGGTGGGATGGTTGGGCTGGTAGTAGTGTAGGATGAAGGCATAGCGACCCAGGGTCTGGATCCGGGTGTTAAACACAACAGCAGCCTGGCCCAGAACAGGAGAACAAAGAGACAAAACCCCACATCAGACACCTGCACTCACAGCCAGGGTATGGTTTTATTATTGCACAGATTTGTGCTCTTATTGAACAATTGTGAGGCCTTAGACTTTTGGTGAATCAACCCCCCATGTCTCCACACTCCCCCCTCTAATGGTGCCAACTGAAAAGCTTTTCCTGGGTTGAGAACCCAAACAGGGTTGGGTGGAGCTAAGAAAGGAGAATCCATGGGAATTACAGGTTCAGGGACAAGCTCAAAGTCTAGACTGAATTCTGAAAATGCTAATTGCTAAAGCTACACAACAGAGAAGGAAAATCCTCCCTGCCCCACGGTGTCCAGTGTCACAGCACCAGCAAACCAGCCCAACCCACAGCCATGGCACTACCTGTGGTGGCTGCAGGAGGATGAGCTCTGCAGTGGGGTCCACTGCTGTGGGAGGCCGAGGTGCAGGTTCCAACGGGACCCCAGCTGGAGCCACATGAACAGCTTGAGCCAGGGGGACATCAGGGGCAATGGGCAAAGCCTGGCCCCCCTCCAAAATGATCGACTGAGAAAGCTTCAGGAACCTTGAGGGAACACAGGAGCTGCTGCAAAACAAGGAGAAAACAGGATGTAAAGATCTCTGACAAGGAAAGAGAGAGGCTGAAATGGCTCCAAACCTGCGGGAAGCGGGGGAAGCACTTGCTTTTGGAAACAGCCACATTCATGCTACAACCCCGAGGGACCTGAGACTCTTACCTGTTGGGTGAGAACATGCCATGGACACTGATGCAATGCACCTTCGGCTCGATGAACTCCATGGGGAACTGTTCAGAAGGCAAGAG
>NW_009944517.1:0-7322 GCF_000696875.1 Nestor notabilis | reverse complement strand
TGCCACATGTGAGAGAGATGCCCAGTTACATGATAGTCTCTTGCCACTGGGAGCCTACAGCAGTTTCTGTGCAATCAGGCTGACCACACTATCATCATCAACTTCCAAACACACCACTGACCACCTTCTCCACCTTGGACTGGTCATGACATGGACTAAGATCTAGTATCCAGTCCAAACAGGATACCAGAAAACCCTTCTACAGGCTAGGTACCACTCAACTCCTGCCTCTCCTCCTTGCAACCTGTCAACAGAGCTGCCCTTGCAGAGAGCTTACCAGGAAGAAGTCAGCCAGGTCAGAGGTGAAGCGAATGGTGGCCTCTGAAGTAAGCTCAAAAGGTGCAATGCGGCTCTGGGAATCCACAGCGATCCCTCGACAAAGGAAACTGTAAGAGAAACACAGACTCTGAAGCCAGCCTTGGGCAGGGTCATGACCCATTTCTTGTCTTGCCAGCTCTACATCCTGAAGGTATTTGTAGAGAGACCCTGGAAACCTTTTCGAGTCTTTTCTGGCAAGTCATAAGACTTGAGTTTCCCAAGGACACCCCACACATTTGCTTTCTATTGCAAAGGTTGCAGTCTGAAATCAGACATTTCCACAGCAAGGGACATGGTTTAAGCTGCACCAACACCTTCAATAAACCTGCTTGTAGGCCATTCTCTAAACCCAGGTCCCTACCAATGTACCCTCTGTAAATGGAAGGAACAGATTATCTCCTGGCAGAGGCATCAGAAGACTATGCTGGCACAGGTACATGCGTCCCAGGGATGGCCAGTCACTAGAATGAGTTTGGACATGCACAACTTGGATGTACAACACTGAGGCATTGCTTTGTTCATGTGATAAAGCAGAAAAAGGTCCTCAACTGGGGCAGAACTTGTCCTTGCCTTGTCAGAAGAGAACTAAATCCTTTCTCCATCTCAGAGATGACCATACCTGTAGACACATGGGTAGAAGATGAATGTGGCCTGCTGCATCGCGAGATGTGGTGAGCTCACAGCAATGCCCACCGTCTGCAAAGCATTGGTGTTGGCATACTCCACCACCAGCACATATTTCCCAGGCTGAGGAACAGTCAGGGACAGCTGGACTTCCACCTGGAGGGCAGAGAGATGACTGAGTGTCTCCTGACCCACTCCCCACAGTGAATGAGTGCAGGATGCCCGTGCTACAAACCAACCTCCTCTGCAGCTGAGGGGACAATGGGACAACTCTTACCACGGCATTACAAGCCCTTTGCAAGTAAGACACTGCTTTAGGGTGCCTAGAACAAGGCATGCAAGCACACAGCTGCAAAACTGATGGGGCAACAGCAGGGGTTACATGGGTGCAAAGCCCTTGTGGTAACCTGCCTGGGTGTATGTAAAGCACCAGATGGGGGAAGCAGAGGGGTATGTGCTGCAGTGCCCAAGTGAGGGATGAAACAAGTGCCACTCACGTCACTGCCGCTGCACGTGGCCATCCGGGGATGGGAGGGGGTGAGCTGCTGGGTGGGACACAGTCTGGGTAACCGGTTGTCCAGCCTGCACACTGCATCCACCCCAGACACTGCAGGGAAGCCGTCCACAGACAGGAACTTATACAGGAGGCAGCTAAAAGAATTGCAAAGTACAGTTGTTAAATCATGATTTTAAGAGTCAAGAGCACCCATGCAGCCTGATGCAGCAAGATTTGAGAGGTCCTGGGTAGAGCAACCAGATGCACTGAGATGCTCTGATCACTACCAGCCTCTGCCCATTCAATTTAAACAGTCCAGCAAGACATAACTCATTGTAGCCATTTTCCAGGAATGGCACTGGGAATCCAGGCTAGCAAAGAAGAGGGCTATGGTCTTACTGGGTGAGCTGGCTCTCCAGGGTCCATGAGAGCACACACTACCTGTGCCACAGATGAGGAGGTCAATGTACTGGCTTTCTGGGCCAGTGCAGGTTCAGCAAGCTTTATCAACAACAGCAAAGTGCTCCACTAATCAGTTTTACTGCATCCAGACCCTCACACAGTGTGGACTGTGTATATTTTGTAACCCCAGGCTAAGAGGAGCTGAGTAGGTCCCACACAGCACAAAGACATGGAGATCCTTACTTCTGAGTGGCTTGTTCAGGAGCTGGCTGGTAGGTACATGGCTCCGTGACCTTCAGCTGCAGTATTGGTGCTTCATAGTATGAGCTAGGTAGCAAAACGAGATAGTCCTAGGAGGAGAGATGGGAGAGTTGGGTATGTTCAGGACACTTGACCCCAAGGAGCTGCTGAAGCCCCTGTGGTGGATGGAGCACAGGGGCTGGTACTTACCAGGAGCACACCCTCTGCTTCAACAACCAGAGACCAGGTGCTGGGGTTGAGTACGAAGGGCTCCCCAAAGCTGTTCTGGGGGACAGTGACAAAGGCTGGCTCTGTGCTGGGAGCAAAGACAATCTGCTTGGTCTGCTCTGTACCTGGAGCGGGAGGGATGAGAGACTGTGAAGGGACCGGGATGAGAAACCTGGGGCTGCAAATCGGAGGCTACGCTCAGGGAAGCAGCTCTGTAGTGCAGTGGGGAGTCCTGGGCTCCTGCTCTCTCAGGGCTGCTGTAGCAGATGCACCACAATCCCCCACTGTCCTGTGGCAGAGACACCTGCTCTGAATGTGCTCAGTAGCTTAATGGGAGAGAAAAAAATAAATCACTGCAATCCTTAATGCTAATCCACAGCTTTCACAGTGTGCTCTGCTTGCCCAGTCTGCAAAGCATGGAGCACTGCATGCCAAGGAGTGTTTTGCCAGCTAGAGAAGGAAGGAACTCATCCGTGAAGAATGTATTCTGAGACAGACAAAAAGAATTGCCCAGATGTATTCTCCCTTAGGGATATCCTGATCCCAGCTCCACAGGCAAGGTACCTGTCTTCTGGCAAACCCTAAGCTGTGCTCCTGTCTTTCTTGCCAGCCACAGACTCTGCACCTGAGACTTAGACATTAATTTTAACTGACAGGACAGAAGGGGTTTGAGGGCAGACCCTGCTGCCATTGAACAGCTCCTTGGCTCAGCTGACACAGCCCCATAACCTCAGGATTCATTAACGTTGGATGCAGTAATGATACAGCACCCAGAAGCAGGCTGCCTGCCTGTCCAGCAGTCTCAGGAGCGTTCTGAAGAGCACGGGTGAGGGATTCACTGAGTATGGCTGCACGGTGAGCAAACGAGATGAAGAAGGAAGTGGGGAACGTGGCACACTGACTATCCTGGTGTGGCACATGGACATCAAGGCATAATGCAGAGGGCCAGAAGCTAAAGCAAAGGCTTGTGCTACTGCTGGGATGGGTAACCCCTTCCCACATGTGCTAGCTCTGCGGCATGCCTGGCATCAGCTGAGTCCGAGCCCGTGCTTTCTCAGACGGGAAGCAGAGGTGAGGATGCAAGGGATGAAGAGGTTTCCCTCATGGCAATGAGGTAGAGATTTCTTGACAAGCTGAAGTCACATCCCTTTGAGATGATGCACAACTCAAACCGAGATGGCTTCTGGAAGTGGGGTGGGAGAAACTGGTCTGCAAATCATATACTTGGAAAAGGCTTCCCTTTTTGCAAGCCACATCTTCCAACTTATCTTCTTTCCAGGCTGCTTGTCTTTTATCAAGTGAAGCCCATTCCATGGGGCAGAAGGTGGCTCAGCATTTCTGGAGCTGATCTGGCCTACCTAGGAAGCTGCCCTCCCAGATCCTGGTGCTGGTACATGTCTTGCAGTTTGCCTTTGGCACTAGAAAAATCCAATGTTGCTTCTGAGCAAGGAGGGAGGCACAGTATAAGGCAAATGAGCTCTGCTGCTGGATAGGACAGATTAAACACTTCCTTAGCTCATGCTTCTCTTGTCTTTCTGCTGTGTAATGTAACTGGCCATAAAAATAATGAAGTATTTTTCCCCTCAAAAAGAAGTAGAAAAAGAGTATCTCAGCATTTCAAACCCTGCATATCACATCTTTATGTCAGTTCAAGACAGGAGAAAACTTCACACACTAGTAAGTTAGGCAGTTGGTGTCGACAGCCTTGTGCTGTGCATGTATGGTCTGGAGGAAGATCTTCAGAAGGATGATGTGGCTGTAGCATCAGAAGCAGTAAAATCTATCGGCCAACCACCCACTAGGGCACTTGCATGGCCTCAGGTCTGTCCCATGCACTCTTGCTCATATTGATTCCCAGAATATTTGTTGTCCATGTCTCTAGGATTCTTCAGCCATCTTTTGGTGTTTCTTCTTCTTCTCCAGCAGCTCATGGCTTGATGAGAAGACACTGCACCAGAGTGCAATGCCTGTATAACACATATGATTCCACACCACTTCCAAACCCCAGACTATGAGTGAAGCCAGCAGCCTGGTTTGGCAGAAGTGCAGGCAAGGGCAGGACTGCCACATGAGGGTATCTATGAAATAAAACCAAGTCCAGCTGACAAAGTTTGGATCTAGTTCCCAGCACTTGGCCCATCTTAGTTTTGTGGAAACTCAGCTCATTTCTGCCTGGGGCCCGGGGTGATCTTGTCCTGTGCTGGGAAGGTTGTATGGAACCTTATCTCACACCAGCCTGGCTGATAACTCCTCAGTGTGCAGCCCCAGGGCTGGGGCCAACTTGCTGCTGCTTTGTTAAATAAAGGGGGCTGCAAACTCAAATCAGCTTTTCAGTTGGAAGGGCAGGACTAATGGCTAAAGCCACATGGAAGTGTCTTCTGGAAAGGATGATGCAGAAGGTTGCCTGGGATGGGGAGGAGGTGGCGATGGCGCAGGGGAGCAGAGCAGTCTGGGATCCTTACCTCTCCTTCGTGGCTGATAAGCTGTAATTTTGCCATACACAGTGGCCCCTCCTGAATTAATATACCTCAGGATGACATGGAACAGATAGAGCTCTGCCTCCTTCACGTCTACAGTGACTCTGATTTTATTCTGCAAAAAGCAAAAAAGCACATGGGGCACATGTCACTGGGGGGCCAGCTCCTGCCTGCAGGAGAGCCTCACCCGCCTGCCTACCTGCCTGCCTGCCTGCCTCTCTTCCCCCTCCCTCCCATCCCATGGCACGGCTCTGGCCGGCCACAAGATGGGCACGCTTGGGATGGGCACACCTGGGACGGGCAAACCTGGGGGCAGGAGAAGGGGCAGAGGAGCAGTGTCGCAGCAGTGGGATGCTCTGAGTTAGTCTAGAAGTGAAAAATGCACTTACAGTTGCCACAAACATTAAACTTTCCTTCCTCAACGACCGAGACCCTCCCTTCCACACTGGCGGGCCCCCGGCTGACGTAGCGGAAGACGAGGCGGAAGAGGTCGGGGGAGGTCACATTGAGAGTCACCACTACCTTGGGCTGGTGGGAGAGAGAAAGGGGAGAGAAGCAGAGCACACCTTCAATCACCTCCACCGCCCGCAGCTCCCAGCGCAAGCGCAGCCGCTCGGCTCACTGCTCCCAAAGCAACATGCCAGAGCGCAAGGAGAGGACAAGCACACCGGCCCTGCTGCAGTCACGGCACAGGCACCTCGTGATGCTGCCCCTTTTGGGGCCAGCCAACAAGGGAGCAACCTGCCTGTGCGAAGGGGGTGGGAAAACTCTGGCCACATGTGGAAGATGCTGTGGCACAGCAGGGTGGTTCGGCTAGCCCAGGGCACACCAGAGGGAAGGTGTTTAGGAGGTTCTTGGTGTTATTATCAGCATGTTGCTCTTGGGCTTAGTGTGCCGTAACCAGCAGGTACCAAATGCTCAAGTACCTGCCATTGTGCTGATGGGGCTCTGCCCTGCTGCTTAGAGGAGGCTGCAAATTGAGCTGGTTCCTTATCCTTGGGACCCTTCAATGCTAAGGACTAGTGGTGCTAATGGACTGTGTCACTGATGGGTGTATCAGCCCTGTGCCTGCCAGGACACTGTTTGGCAAGACCCCAGTTAAGGAGATGCTTAAGTCCAAACTGTTTCAAAGAGATCTAAGCATCTGCTTAAATACCCTCCTGCCTACAGGGCAAAGCTGGGGTCTGAACAGAGAGACTCCTAAGGAGCTCCAGTTACACACCATCTTCCCACTGGAAAGCAAACTGGAAGGATCTTGCAGAGAGCAAACCACAGGTGAGGCCTGCCAGCAGAAAGCCATGTGCCAGCCTTTCTTATCAAGGCCTATTTCTATCTCAAACCAACACTGGATGCAAAACAAAAACGATGAGCTTGAGCATGAGCTTGATCCTTAAGTTGTAAGGCTGTGGTTTTCTCAAGGCAGCCTACAAGGAGCTTGTTCCTTAGCTCCTACCTACATATTCAACAGGAAATAGTTAATGCATTTGGCCCCTCTGTTATCTTACCTAACCATGAAGAAGTGAAGAAAACTGAAAGTACATGCACCAGAATAAGGAGCATCTTATGTGGGACAGAAGAATCACTGCCCTGCACCCCATACCCAAACACACAGAGGTGACACCTCCACAGGGGCTATGCAGAAGAATCCACTGAGGAAGAAAAAAGGCTCAGCAGATGAAATAGCTTCACTTCTAGGGCTCAGACAACTCCAGATTAGTGTAAACCACTGTTACAGCCAACAGCAAGAGCAGAGGCAGAATGGTTAACAAGAGGTCCAAGCTGAACATGGCAGCTAAGGAGGAGCTGATTTATTTTTGGAGAAGGGAGGAAAGGTTTAAGCAGAGAGCTGCAGGAAAGAGCAGAGTCAGATGAAAGAGCCTCAAGGAAACCCAGAGACAGTGTTTATAGACATCCCTATAAGTAATCACCAAGCTACCACCTTTCTCTAAACGGATAAGGATGTCAGGGGATTCCCAATTTAGGATGTTTTCCCTCATCAGTCTATGTCATCCCCAGCACTACAGGAAATATCTGTGCGAACAGGCTATATATACACTGTGCTGTTTATGTTGGCCACCATGTGACTTTGGGGGTCTGAGAAGCACTTGGGGTGAAAGATGTGTGCCAAAAGCATGTCAATCCTCCAGCGGCCGCATCCTCCCGATGGGGAGCTGGGCTGGGACAGCGACCCCAGGCCTACCTGGATGGAGGACATCTGTGCGTATCCTCGCCAGCTGAAGCCCTCAAACTCCAGGGGGTTGTAGCCGAAGCGCACGGCCCGGCCAGTCGGTGTGGTGCCTTCCTCCAGCTCGTACTTCAAGTGGTGAAGGTCAGGGAAATAATGGTCCCGTGCGGGTCTGGGGAAGACAGGGAACTCCGTTACCTGCTGAGCTACCTGGAGGGACAGGCAAGGGGCCACCTCCGCAGCTGATGTGGCAGCAGCCCAGACAATGAGGTCCCCATCCCTGTGGTGGCAGAGGACATTGTCCCCAGGGGGATGAATGGGAGGCAGAGCACCCCAAGGTGCGTCTCCTGCC
>NW_009944516.1:18985-24214 GCF_000696875.1 Nestor notabilis | reverse complement strand
TATATATATATATTGCCTGATGGCTCCCTGGGGAGCAATTTGCCAATACAGCTCCATTACATCAGACATAATAAAAACGTCTATGCTGACCAGTAAAAGCCAGGTCTGGTTCTCTTCAAACTCCATCACTCTGGTGGTATGTGAATCATTCCTCCTTTTCCCTCAATACTAGCAAAGCTACTTCTTTAGCAACTATTTACATTCAATGGCAGGAAAGAAACTTTTATGAAAAATCATGACTTTTAAAGATAATAAATTATCATTGCTACCTGCTAAACAGACAAAAGCATCTGGCACTAGCTACTGTATGTGTCTTTCTTTAAAGCTGAATAATACATAAGGTAAAAGAACCCTTAATTTTATGAAAAAATAAACATATCTGCATTAAAATTTTCGAAGTTCACAAGCCTGTTCAATAGTCAATGCTGATTAAAAGAGTACTGATTTTCAGCTATCAGGAGTTCGAATCATATTTACAGAAAATTATAATAACTAGCAAGAAAAACAGTAAGGCCCTGGGGATCAGAAACACAAGCTATATGCTACAAAACAGCATACATGACAGCAAAAAACCCCAAGTCTGGTATTTTTCCTCCATTTCCACTGCACCTCTCTTTGCCACATTTAAGCAGAAACCTCTACTGAGTGCAAAATGCAATTTAAATTGCTGGCCTTCCCCATACAAGAGTGTATTTATTTCAATTTACCAATTACTGATAGAGCACACTGATCTCAGTACTCAGAAGGGAGATGGAAAGTGGTTGTAGAAGAAGGAGGCATTGTTTAAAAGGCTGTTTTAAGAAAATACTAATGGCTAGTCTGATTGTTTAAACCAATGTATGTCACATAATGCCTTCCAACACAGATGTAATTAGACTGATAGATATTTATACAAATATACTTTATTTGTTTTCATGAAGTGAAAAATGGTAAGAGTATATAAGCACTTATACAACTTATTTACCCAGGGAGATGGAAAGGTGACAGTCAGGGTAGATTACTGCTTTAATTACATTATAAGTGGAGTTAAGTGGCAAATTGAAATGGAGAAAAATCTTCCAATCCACCTTGCCTAGAAACAAAAGCCTTGAGGAAATCCTAAAGGACCCTCCTAAAGAAAAGCATCAGGTGTATTAGCAGATAGGGGCACCGAGCTGGCAAAGACAGAGGAAAACTCTGCTGTGTTTTAAGGAAAAAAGCTAAAAAATGCACAGAAAACTTAATGTCCTAAAAGGCAAAATATTATAAAAGAATTTTATTCAATCCAAAACATACTTAGAAGGGCAGCTAAGCATATCAAGGCAATACTTGGTCAGATGTACACAGTAGAAAGGTGCCGGAAGTCATGACTGATTTTGCTAATAAAAATATCCACCTGTCCACTTAAGTCAGGAATATTCGCTGTGTTGTCAATAAATTTGTACAATTCCGCATCTATTTCTCAGAGTTGTTACTTACCCCAGTTTTATCGCATAGACGCAAAGTATTGAAAGACCCCACAGCAAATAATTCTCCATCCACAGCCCAGGCAACAGATGTTATAGGATACTCATGGGGCTGTGAGCTGTACAACAGACGTCCATAACTGTCCCAAACCTTTAAAAAAATAAAAATATATATCTATATGAACATAGTTTTGGTGTATTTTTCGTTATTCTAGAGATTTTCCCTCTTGATCATAGAAGTCACAGAAACACACTTTCTAAGTTATTTCAGTGCCTTTTAGTGGAACTAGAAAAAGCTGTATTACAGCTTTAATATAGTTTTACACAAAAACTGTACTATAGTTCACTTTTCATTACAGGTTGTTTCTAATCAATATCGATTTGTTTAATGAAATAGAGTTCACTTTCCTGCTATGGCAAATACTATGTTAGTCTGTATAAAATATTTTGAACTAATGGGTTTTATTTCTTGGAAATTACTGCAAGTCTCTAAAATAACCACAACGTTTATTCTTTTTGCACTCATTTCCCAACATTTGCACCTCTGCAAATTTCCAGACCAAGATTTTCTCACTGACTGAAATCAACAGAATACCAGGAAGCCAACTCACAGAGCAAAGTCATTTGATTTTAACACTTTGACAATTTTTTTTTTTAAATTTCTTCATTGTGTATGTTCTTATCACAGCCATTATACACTTAAAAAATGATAGAACCAATATACAACAGAATTATTAAGTTCCTACTTAAGGCAAGAAACACAGTACGTGCTTTCTATTTTGGATACAGAACATCCTAACCAAAAAATTTCCTAAGGGATTCACTAATGTTCCTGTAATAAAAAACAGTAGCTTTAGTTCCTCTAACTTTATATGTCATTACCTTTTTCAGTGTATGTCATAGCTTATAGTATTTCAAGTAATCTCTTCTATATTTCTGCATATTTTCCTATCGGAGTTTGTTTCACTTGCATTTTACCTATTTTCATTCTGTCATATTAAAAAAAATATAAAAACCTGATTTTATGTTACTAGACAGAGTGAAATGTATTAACTTCGGGTAACAAGTTTTTTCTTGAAAACTGAAAGAATTCTTACTTAATTTTGAACTTCCGAGTAGTATTAGGACTAGAAAATGACAGAATGCCCAGTAATTTTTTTTGTCATTTAGTTTCCCCTAAAAAGTTAAATGGTACTCACCTTATATTTACAATCTTCACCTGCAGAAAGAATAAGATCATTAACTGAGTTCCAGTCAGTTTTTAAAATAAGTCCATCATGGGCTTTCCACTGAAATGGAAAAAATTAAACATAGATGCAGTAAGTCTGATAACTTCCATTTTTAATATATATAATTCATCATTTACTAGCATTTATACACTCAGATATGGATCAGGGTTTCCAACAATACAAATGCACAGACGTCACCTCTTCTGCAGAAAAATACATTAAATACAGCCTAGACAAAGCAGAATGAAAGCATAGCAATCTGCACTAAAAGCACATTCCAAACAAATGTTTCTGTATCTTTCTGCCTTTTCTTAACAAATAAAAAGGGAAAGGCTTCTGTACCTTTTTGCTCTTCCTTTATTTATGAAAAGGGAAATGCTTAATCCCATGCCTGAAGAATATCCACAGCTGAAATTGTTAATTTTTTATCTTTTTTTTAAGAGAAATGAACAATCTTTTTATTCTGAAAAAAAAACCCAAAAAATCCAAAACAAAACCCCAACCCCAAAACTAAAAAAAGGGTGCGGGGAATGAGCAGTACTCATGGAAGATTTTAGTACAAACACTTCATGTTTGGCAAAATTCTAAATAACTGAGAAAAGTTTTAACATGGCTGCGTAAGACAACCTTAATGTATTAATGATACCTGCAAAACTTTAGCATTTGGCTGAAGAGGTTTAATAATCAACTGCTTCCCTGAAGTATAGAGAACTTTTTCAGAATCAGGTCCCCAGGCTACTGAATACACTGGTCTTCCTGTAGAAACACAGAGAGAAACATTTCGCATGACTTACCTGATCAAATTATGCAGAGACTGCTATCACCACTTCAAACAGGTTATTTAAAATCATACATTGAAAAATTCAAAAGTGAGAGAAAGCCAAACTAGGGGTAACTGTTTGCATTCCCCACTTCGTCTGACTGCACTTGTGGCCATGTTTGCTGGTTCACTTCAAGTTTTAGACAGCCACGGGAACAGCAGTAAGAGAAAGATGAAACCCAGAAAGACAAGTCTAAAGACTTATGCTGCACAACGTCCCAATTCTCCTCAAGGAAATAGAGTGAAGTGCTGGTAAATTCACCTGAGTGAACCATCAAACACTTGCCACTTTCAATGGGGCCACACTAAATTTACCTCTGAACAAATCAACTCTATGCAAAACAAATAATGAGTTGATGGCTTGTCCAATACATCTGGGTTACTGAAAACATGTATAACTTTACTACTGCTGTAGGCATCTCCTTTTCTCATATAGTGTTTCTTCTATGCATCACTTAAGACCCACCAATTTTATTGCAAGGTCTATCCCAGCGGATTCTGACTACATTTACTACTTGCTCCATTTCATGCTCTCTCTAAAATCACCTCTGGAAGAATTAAAATTACCTAATTCTTCTTCTATTATAAGATTTCTTCTCCAGTCAAATAATCTTCATAACTAGACAACTTTGTTTCTTCTGCTTCACTGAACCTCATGAATATGCTTCCAAATGTTTTTGTTTCCCCACTCTTAAAAAGACTCCAACTGATCAATTTATTCCAAGATACAGTTGAGCAAAATAAGAGGACATCGTCCTTCTCACCTCTGGGTCAACTTTCACCTTTCAGATGCTTTTCTCACATCTTGATGAGCTGATCCCCATCTCACAGTTAACCAACTCACTGCAAAGACTTGTGCTGCCCTTTCCATTTGTACAATTTTCTCTATTGTATCAAAGAAAGCCTTTCATGGACAGTTGCTTTTAAGGTCATTACTGCATTCAGTATTAAAATGTTAACCCTTCCCAACTGTTCAGTCCACAAAGTCAGCTTTCAATTCCCAGCTGTCAAATCTTCAGATCATCTCTCTTGCCATTTGTTTAGTTTATTGACACTTCCTACAAATACTTACAAAACCATTTCATGTTTACCTTGAAATCTCTGCAAAGCTGTTTGCCAGAAAACTTACAATATGATTAAATCCAATGCTGAGACCACTAACCGTGATGCCAACCAGCACCTAATTTAAAACCAACAAGTGTTTGTACCAAAAGTAAGCCCAGCAACCATATCATATCACAGCATGCCACCACCTATCATATTAACATTGTGGTTTTACTCTTGCATCTTTCCCAAACCTCATTATGTATTGTCATTTACCATAATAATTTGTAAAACTTTAAAGAAGTGAACAGTTTTACACAACTCCAGAAAATGAACATTAATTTTATATGTCATATTTATAAGATGTATTTATGTAGTACATATATATAAACTTTTATATCTATCTTTTATACTCTGATGCAATTTCATTCACAATCGTCATTTAAGAGATACAGAAAATCAGCATGACAAGTTATCTTCATACCTGTCAACAGACATTAGAAAACAGCTATTTTCACTTACAATGGTGAGACCGAACACAAATTTGAGTAAATAAAGCTTTGTCCTGCACCTATATTATTCTTTGTAAGATGTTAAGGCTCCATAATTAAGCTTCTAGCATAACACATATTTTTGTTTTGCTGCACATATAAAAAACCCAAACATCCCATACACAAGCAACTTACAAAAC
>NW_009944516.1:3196-18974 GCF_000696875.1 Nestor notabilis | reverse complement strand
AGAGTGTCTTGCAGACTTCACAGATTTTTCCCCAGTTAATTTAAAATATTTTTCTGCAGATTGAAAATTCCAGAATGCTGTATCTAGAACAAAGCTGACTATTCCATTTTAAAATCCTGTCATGTCGCAGTTTTCAAATTACCTTTTTTGAAAATAGAAGGAAGTGAAAAATTACATCGAAAAGGCATCCAGGAAAAAAAAACCAACACAAAAAAAACCCCCCACAACAGCAAACCAGACTCGCCAACTATGCAAATATTTTCCATAATACTTGACAGGATTAGTCTCCCCTGAAGAAGAATAATCAAAGTATTACAGTACTTGATTCCTTGCAAATAAAACTTAGAAAGTTACGTAAGATCATGTCCAAACATTTACTTCTATCACAGCAAGAGCCCTGCAGCAATGGACAGCAAGTTTCAGCACGGCCTCAACATTACAGCGCACATAAAACTGCAAGGAGGGGGACTGTGTGCAAGTCCCTATCAGACGATTCTCTTCACTATTTGTAAAATGTGCTGCCGTACCTTCTGAAATGGAAAGAGGAGACTTATTTCAGGCTTCTGGTCTTCTTTAACAGCCTTAATATTCTCACTTACAGAATTGACACCTTTAAAGACATGATTCAGTTGTCTAAACACAAGTACCTAAGCGATGAAGCGCACCTGGGATACACTAAGATACCATGTGGAGCTTACAGATAGGACATGGGACCTGAAGGAGAGCCATCTCCTTACAAATTAGATTTGGAGGTTAGGCAATGAATTTCAAATGGCACATCAACATTAACACAACTTAACTATACCCTGAAAGTTCTGTTTGAGAAATAAAAAACCTCAGAAAGAGCAATTGGTACAATCTAAATATTTGTATTTGACAATCTTTCATAATTTTAGTAAAGGAAAATGCAAATACATTCTCCGAGATACACGCTTCCTGGGGACTCATGAGTATTTCATCTGCTAAGTAACAAACTGATCAAATAAATCTTTAATGTATCTTTAATTTATGGTAATAGCCTCCCCTCCCCCACCAAAGGCCTAATAAATGTTCTTACAGGGTAAAATTTTCAAAGACACAGTTGGCATACTAAGTTCCATTTCAAAAAATGACTCAGGAATATCTTTTAATGAGAACATTTTGATGAGATTTAGATACTTAAGTGATTGAACTGCTACATCAACTGTCCTAAAATGATCCAGTAACTTAACCACTTCAGCCTCTGAATTTTCTCTCTGAACAAAAAACTGATTTCCTTATGGCAAATCAATTCAGCACACTAAACTTCATTAGAGCTTCCAAGTATTCAAATTCTAAACAGAGACCTGGTCTCATTGCTCCTGAACATCTTTATACTTCATGTATTTTCTTTTAGGAAGGCATTTATTTTATGTTACTCAGAAATACAGAATGATGTAATTTTTTTTAACTCATCAACCTTTATAGGAGACAACTCACAGAAACATACAACACATATTAAGCAAATCTGGCACTAGCTATTTTCTACTGGCAGCAATTTATGTTGAAAATGACATAAATTCTGTCACCAGCTGTACAGAAATTCTAAATAAACTAATTCTTGTCCTGCTCTAATGCTGATTTAACAATCAGAAGACTTTTATATTTAAACCAAATGTTTAACTTTTTTATGATGGCTGACTACTTAACCACAATTTCCAGGGCTTAACAGCAGGAGCTAAGTTAACTCATTTCCTTCTGCATTTAACAAGAACTTGGTTGGGAAAAGACTGCCAATACATTGCATTGCTGTGGAAAGAAAAATTTAGCAGAACAGACAAACTGCAGTGAATTGCATTGATGATAAACAGCTCCAGGAAAAAATACTTTTTGAGAAAAGAAGTGAGAAGAGCAGAAAAGGTGAGATCTGAGGAAGGAACCTCAGCATGAAACACAAAGGGTGGGCTGCTTCATGTCTCTGTGCTCTAATAGCAGATGTTAATCCCCAGTGGTTCATTTCCATGGCCAACGCATACAGCAGAGAAAGAGCTAGGGTTAAAGGCAGAAGTGATAGAGCAGTCACTCTGACACTTGCCGCCACAGCAGATGCTTCGGTAATTACAACAGTAAGTCTGTGTGAGACTTTTTACTTTCATAAGAGTCAAAGCATTAAGTCAGACAACTTTAAGTCACTCTGTGGAAACACAAGAAAAATAAGCACTGCATTTGGAATACAGTTGTCCCTTACAAAGTGAGTTCCACTTCACAATAAACATGTTGTAATTAAATTGTTTAAATTGCAACTTTTGTGATTTTGCTTCCATTAACCAAAAGCCAACCTATACACTAATTATTCACATTAATCTTTGGTGCTTACTCAGCATACTAGTCACAGGAAGCCCATCAGAAAGTCAGCAGGGCAAAAAGAAAAGTATTCAAAAAAGGTATGGTTTCAAGAGGACTGGATGAAAAGTTCAATTTTAAAGAAAGGTGACAGAAATCACCTGAAGAACTAGAAATCCATTGGAGGTAAACTGGTAAAACGTGTGGCACGGTAACAATAGTTCTGTGGATGATACTTAGGGTGGACCCATGACGACTACCTACTTGCTCACCCTTAAGATTCTCAGATCTTGGAGTAAGAGTAGTTGCCAGCAAAACTGCCAGCTTCACTAGTAGGATAGGCTAAAGAAATGAAGGGTTAGAGAGCCAGTTGTTTGCAAACTTCAGCAATAACAATTTTAGACCTTTCAAGAGAGGCTATGCAACTGTGAACTCGGCACTGGTCCTCCTAACCAGATGTTTGGTCTGAGAAGGACTCTGCACGTGGCACCCCATGACAGACTTCACCTCAAACATTCTTAGTGTCAGGGTCTACAAAGCACCATTAAAATTCCTCCTGGTAGAGCCATCTCTTCTTTCAAACATGGACCTTCAATACCTTATACATCCTACTCTTTGTAATTCTGAAGACTTCTCCAAAGGAACACATAGACACTGAGCACAGTATCAGGCTGCAGTGTACGCATCACAGAATACACAGAGAAATACTGCTTTAAGCATAATCGCATGGCTTCCCAATATATACCAAAAAGATCCATGAAAAAAAATGCCCTCAGGAAAACATCAGTGCATCGTGTCTGCTGGAAGTCCAAAGGATTGCGAATACAGCATTTTAAAAAAAAGGTTTCAGTTTAAGGGAAAGGAGGAACAAAAGGAAGAATATTAAGATAATCTAAGGATGAAGAAGAGATCAGGCTCAAAGAAGAACACAAGACAGCAGCAATCTGTACCATAGTACAGATTGAGGCTGAAAGCAGAAGCTATAGGGTCACACTAACTATTCTGTTCCATTGGCATGACGGAAGGACATGCAGCCAGAGCGCTCCATATAGTTACCGAAAAGGCTAAAAAAGGGAAAAATATATGTTCATGGTTTTGCAGTGAATAAAAATCCAAAGATAGAAAAGGCATGTGAACCATCATCTGAAGATAAAGAGCCCTAAAATTTATTTCTAATACAAAGACAAAATGAGTAGAAAGAATGTTAGAAATGGTAATCCTTTCATTTCTTAAGGAGATGATGAAGGAAGTGAAAAATTAGCTCAAACACGATATATCTCTCTTAAACAATGTAACAATGACTGAAGAACCCTATCCTGATCCCGGGTATATCAGTAGGCCCCACAGAGGGGTATGTGGGAATACAAGCCTATAAATTTGAAGTTTAAAGGGTTTCTGAGCCTCACAGGATTTTATGTTAAAAGACAAACACCAGAAAACATTTTTTCCATGGAGACCCAGCTGTACTTTTACACTGTAGCAGAAACTCCGAGAAATCAATGAAAATTCAGCTTGCATACTTCAAACTAGGACATTTCTCCTACTTTACAAGCGTCATCAAACCTCAAATAAGCAATTAAGCATAAAAAACCCTTTGAAACATATCAACTGAGAAATAGTAAAGGAAGAGTGTATGCTTCAACCTTTTTCTTTTTTCAAAAATTATAGTTCAGTTGGCTTATCTTTTTACATTGTAAGTATTAAAAAACATCACATCTGAATATGAACTTCCTCAACAGAATTGAAATACATTTTACATTCACTCCTGTGGTTAAAATGCCTTCAACACGTTGAAAGAATTTAGATAATTTGTTTTAGAAACAGATAAGGGTCTGACATTTAACCCAACGCCAGGTGCATGTGGTTTCTTAAAAAATGTTGAAAGGCCATATGATCTCAATGTATGAAGTATGAAAAACAAAATCTAGCTGAGTATCTTCACTGAAATAGCAGAAGAATGATAGAAATGATTATAAAAAATAGCATGTTAAAAATAACAAATGTCATAGAATCACAGAATAGTCAGGGTTGGAAAGGACCTTAAGATCATCTAGTTCCAACCCCCCTGCCATAAACAGGGACACCACACACTAAACTATGTTGCCCAAGGCTCTGTCCAACCTGGCCTTAAACTCCTCCAGGGTTGGAGCATTCACAACTTCCTTGGGCAACCTATTCCAGTGCCTCACCACCCTCACTGTGAAGAACTTCTTCCTTATATCTAACCTAAAGTTCCCCTGTTTAAGTTTAAAGCCATTACCCCTTGTCCTACCACTGGAGTCCCTAATGAAGAGTCCCTCCCCAGCATCCTTGTAGGCCCCCTTCAGATACTGGAAGGCTGCTATAAGGTCTCCACACAGCCTTCTCTTTTCCAGGCTGAACAGCCCCAACTTTCTCAGCCTGTCTTCGTATGGGAGGTGCTCCAGTCCTCTTATCATCCTCGTGGCCCTCCTCTGGACTTGCTCCAACACTTGTATAAATTTATATTTGCAGCTTATATTGTCGTACTTCATAATAAAGTGATTTTAAATTTACTTAAATAACTGAAATGCTCTAGTATACATAAAACTGTAGTTAAAAAGCCAAGATTGAGGTAAGGGCTCCATGGCCTTAGTTTGTTCAACAAAGAACTTGAGCATAGGAATCTTCACTTCAATAGACTATCTACATAAACTAAATTATAGTTACTGGGTCAACTAGGAAGATGAACCAAGGGCTGTTAAAGAGTTTTGAAGTTCAGAGGAACTAACCTACATGCACTTTGCATCTTTCGAGTATTCTTGTAATGCTTTTAGAGATGGGGTATTTTTTTTTTTCAGTTTCATCATAAGAGTCTGTGGCTTGGTATTAAGAACTGCATTTTTTTATTTTTAATTCTTTAGTCTCTCCAGAATCCTTAGGGTGGAACTGAAACTAGTGTCTAAAAATGTAGCAATAATACTTCTAATTTGAAGATTCTTTTTCTTTTTTTATGAGGCATCTCATCAAAAATCTTGTTCCTCCTTTATTCAACTATGATTTACATTTAATTTTAGTTAAGCATATCTAGGCCTTAAGATCCTTAAATAAACCACTACTACCAGATTTAGGGTCTGTAATTTAATTATGTTTCATAATACCCTGAATTAAAAACTTCTGATGGAACTTTAAAAAAATTAACTTACCTTGTTGAGCTAAAGTGGATCTCAGCATTCCACTTTTAGACCAGATTTTCACTTGGCCATCTTCACCAACTGTAAAGTTATCACAGAAACTATCAACTTAAATGCAATAGTAAGTCTAACAAACATAGTGCTTGCATTTACCTAGGAAACACTTGTTAAAAGAAGTCCGGGACTTCTAACAGGTCAATACTGTTTATGTAGCCTTCCCTGCATGCAACTAGGTAGTATATTAAGGAAAGAATATTTCAGACTGTTCTTCTGCTATTATCAACAAGTCTCTTCCTCTCCTGAAAATCCCTACAGTCTTCTTATCTGAAGCTGTTCTTGGGAAGAGAAAGTCCCTCCCTCTACGTATCTCAAGTTCTGTATTTTCTATTCAGCATTGATAGTACTTTTCATCTATTTACAGTTCAATGGCCCTGAGGCTGACTAAATGAGCCTCTAAGGAGACGGAAGAGGGTAGGAACAGATTTTATGTATTAAGCTGGAGGTGTCACAGTTGATGAATGGTGGAACTGAAGATAACTGAAGGCTCCGTTAGGAAAGCTTAAGTTTTATAACATAATTGCATGTTTCCAAGAAGCTCAGTTTACTTATTAAAGATTAAGGTCTTACACACTATGCAGAATAGTTATTTATGCATTGAGAACACAGATTTCCTAGTGTGCTATCATATTTGAAACATATGGCTCTGAGCCTTCATTTAGGCCTCTCAGATTCAAATAATGAGACAGAAGGCACAGCCAGGTGCTTAATGTCATTCTTTCATTCAAATTTCAGGTTTTTATATCTGACTGATGTAGCTTTTAAATGTTTAAGAAGTGTTGAAAAATTAAAAAACAAACAACAAAACACCAAAAAAACATAACAACAACAAAACCCCCTTATTTGTGCATATTTGATACTGTTAAAATAGAGTCATAAAGAATATTTAAACTGATATGGTATCATCAATGATTCACTCTTCCTCAAAGTATAGTTGTAGTATGAGAGTAGTTGATCTTCTCGGAGTAAACTGTTTGGATACGGTGATGAATTCCCATACTCCCCACAAGTGTCATGCAGTCTTTAAAAAGAACAGTATTTCTATCCCTCTGGGATTTCAGAGAAACATGCCAGGCAGAGCTCCTTGAAGCAGCATTTTAGAGTCAGATAGAGTCAGACTCAGTCTGGAAACAAGCAGATCCAAAATTATCTTCAGTACTTCCGGACTGACTTGGAATTTGTCCAAAGAAATCAGCTGTGCTAGATCAACAGGAGGCTGCAGGGAATTCTGACACCAACAGAAATCCCATAAAGGAGATGTCTATCACAGGGAATTTAATTAGCTCCCCCTTAACGTCAAGATAGAAGTTTTTAACAAAAATGCAAAAGGCAACTAAATACCAAAAGATTTAGGAAAGAAAGATGTGCAGAGATGCAGACGCTGGGAGATCACTCTCCCAGCCTTGATAAGGAAAGAGAGTTAGACTGCAGCTGGATCTACACCACTCCTAATGATTAAGAAACAGAAACATAGCAACCTTCAAGACGCTCATGAGGCCTCAGTAAACTTTACTAGCTAAAAACCCCCAGATGTCATGTGCACAGATATCAATGTAATTTTTGTAACAGATAGAAAAAAATAATCAATTATGCTCCTTTATGAAGTACAGAACATCCATGAAACATCTAAGTACTCTGGTACATCAAACATTTACTTTCAAGTAAAGAGGGTAACATCTATTAAGTAGAAGCACTAAAAAAGATAAATGTTTTTACTAGATCTTTTAATGAAAATATTAATTCTACTAATTAAAGCATTACTCTAAACCAGCATAATCAAATAGAGCAAAATTAAATTCTGTTAAACAAGGTGCTAATAACCCCAGTGGTCATGAAGACATAGTAACTTACTATAGCTAACTTAATTTATACTGTTGATTTTGTGTTTCCATTTCCCTTCCTCAGAAGAATTTCAAGCTAGACTGTTTTACTTACTCAAGTTCAATGTAAATACAATATAAACCATAAGATTTAGGATTGCATCTTCTAAACGTGTGAAGGATTATTTTTCCAAAACATTCTATTGTCTTTATCCCATAAAGTACTTGCATTCTACACATTTGATTGATAGCACTTTTCATAATTTTTGTTTAATACTGTACTTTTGTACCCTTATATTTCCTCACAGCATGTCAATTTTATATATATAAAAAAATAAACAAAACAAAAGGCTTTCTTTTGAAAGAGGTCCTCTGTTGTTTCGGTTTTCAAAACACTTCATCACTTTAAGAATGCTTACCTGTAACCAGTGCTGTTCCTTCATAATTCCACCTGCCTGCAAGTACAGCTCCACAGTGTGCTTCTATGCTCTTCTCTATTCTTCCTAACTTGGAAATCAAGTGGAACTTCCCTAAACAAAAGTTCGAGATAGAAATAGTATATCTACTTTTGTGACTCTATATTTGTGACTGTAATGGTGTTAATCTTCTGTTAAAATACACACATAAAACAAGAAACTAACAACAAAAAAAAAAAAAAGAAAAAAGAAGCAATTATATTGTTCACAGCTCTGATTAGCCCAAACAAATGAGCTCTTGCAGAAGAACTACTTGTAAACTAGCTACAATGTTGTGTGGGATTTTTCTGGTGTTTTGTTTTTCGCTTGATGTTTTGTGTTTGTGTTTTGTGTTTTTTGGTTTTTTTAATATATAATCTTTGTTTCGCCTATTCTTCTGCCTCTCTGAAGTTTGCATGCATCTCTGGGGACATAACTGCCTGGTGTTATTTCATTGTCTGAAAGCTAACAAACAGAGGTGCATACAGTGCAGCCCAGGAGAGTCCTTCTGTGGTTTTTGTTGGCGTGGGTTTTTTGGTTGGTTTTGTTGTTTTTTTTGGGGTAGTAGTGGTTGTTTGGGTGGGTTTTTTTCTTGTTTGTTTTTTGGTTCCCCCCTCCTTCCTCCCCCCCTCCTTTTTTTTGGTTGATTTTTTGTTTGTGTGTTTTGGGGGGGGGTGTGTTTGTTTGTTTTGGGTTTTTTTGTTTTTTGCTTTGGTTTGGTTTTGTTTTAAGATCTGAAATATCACTCAATGCCAAAAAGCTAATGGAAAGCTAGAACAATCTGACCATTGGTGAGTGCGTTGCTCTGAAGAAGTATTACTGCTTGCATTATGGAGCTGTTATGGAAATTCACAGAAGCCAAAACCAAAGCTATTAATGATTTCAACAGAAGCATGAGGAAGTCTTCCTTTCCAAATGAGGGATGTTGCTAAAATCCAGGAAGATCAAATTTAAACTGGACCAAAGAGCAGACAACGGAGGACTTGGAAACATGTGGCAGAACAAAAGCATGGCTTAGAACAGTTTCAAATTAACTACTTTAAACCCAAAATTCATTTAGAATTATCTCATCTGCCAGACAGCGAGCCACTACAAGCAATTTCCAGAGTGACCAGAACTCTGAGATAAACAGTACACAGATAACTTATACTATGTGTATGCAAATGCCCTATCACTTAAGATGGGGTAATTTTTCCATTAATAACATCCTGCTTGAGAATATGAATTATAAAACACGCCGTACCTGATAAGCCAGAACTGGAAACTAAATACCTGACTATTTCAGTAAAGGATGACATTATTAAGACCAATATGTGTATGGAGGTGGTAACAGAGTTAACTGCGTAGAATGTAAAGCCACAACATCACAGCACTAAAGGCACATTCACAGCACAGAAGACAAGATGGCAAAATTTAGGTTGCCTGTACTGCCAGAAGCTTGAAACAACTTTTGTTGTGTCCTGGTTTCCCATGTTTTATTTTGCACTTCCATTTATAAACAAACCAAAACCAAATGACAACAACAGAACAACCAACCCTAATAACAAAAAAAAAAACCAAACCAAACGCAGACTAAAGCCAAAGAAAAATAATTCTTTAAAATAACCATGAAACATCTATCAGGGCTCTCCATACTATTATTCAAATTAATACAATCACACTCTGTCTTCATTTTACTTTTAAGTATATAAACAAAAAGACACAATCATCCACAAATCTCGGTCAATGCAAGATTTCTAAGCCAAAGGTTTTTAACACTGAAGAGAAAGAATTGTCTGCATAAATTTTCAACATTTAAATGTTAATTTAATTTGAATAGACTATTTAAATATCATACACAAGCGCCAATTTTTGCTTTTCTTTATCACTTATATTCACATGTACTCTAAACTGCTAGTTAATCCCATTTCCAATGAATTCACAGAACTAACATTATTACTGAGGCCAGTTCTTGCTCATTCAGTTAAATTTTATTTTCCTAAAATTTTCGGTACTGGTATTCTACATGTAATGCATTGTGTTATAACCATAAAATACATTTTATGTAATTAATCCATTAGTTATTTTATAGAACACCTCTCAGATTCAAGATGCTAATTTTTTGTGCATAAGCAGTAACTGGATTCACAATTAATGCTCTTTCTCCAATTAAATTGTCAAAACATCCTTTTCTGCTTTTAAAATACGCTTTATTTTTTGATCACTTGTTTTTTTCAATACATAGTGTGTGTATTCAATCTACAGCCAAGACTTTTTTCATTGTGGAATACTTACACCTAATCTGATTACAGGACTATGAATATTGCCATGCTACCACCTGCAGTATTCATCATTACGTGGCTGAGCTCTTCATAGCCATTATGAACACAGTTCATTAATTTTCCTTGAAAAGAAAATGAGCTTTGCAAATTGGGAGCTTACATACACAGAATCTATCTCGAAGGTGTACATCACCTTTCAGTATCCAATCTGAAATATTCAGAATTACTATTCTAAGGATACAAAGAATTCTGTGGCATTTTGTATACTGAAACAATAGCTTTCACTGACCTAGGTGGAATCCGTGAGACCTCAATACTTCTGTAAGCAAACCCCTCAACACGTAAGAGAAAAATAAATTAAAATGAAACAACAGACAGTTGGCAAGCAACTGAATGCTTCAGTTAGGTCACGTTATCAGGAAAACAATGGGCCATGTTACAGAGTACAGGATATCAAGTCCTGTTACACAGGGAAACATTCAACTCATTTACCAATCTTTTGCATCCTTTCGCGCTCCACAACCTCTTAACTTCTTTCACAAGGCATCTTTCAAATAGTGAATTGTAGCCTCGCAGGAAAGAATACAGTTTCATATAAAAGCAGGTCCACCTCAGGCACTAACATAAAATTCATCTGGAAAAAATGTGATCATGCATTTAAAACCTGTATCATAATACTTAGGCAGCACAGGGCCAAATCAAGTTTTCATGGATATAATCTTTGCTTTTCCAATGTACAAATCTACAACTGATAACAGCCAAATGATGTGACTCATTAGATACCGCTTTTTTCATTGCATTCGCACATAGAGGTTGCTCCAAAAGCAACTTTTCAGTGGATTTCTCTGCCTTCTGTTCTTCAACTTAACACTGAGGTAGGATGAGAGTAGAGGCTTCCAAATGAGAACTTACTGCCTAATAAACAATTGAAGAAAGGGAAAATTTTAGCTGTATACCTGGAATAGATAGAAGTGATTCAACTTAATCTTTCTTTATATCTCAGATTTGTAAAATACTGTTTCCTTTTTTTTTTATTTTATTTTTACTTACTAAATACTGAAACCAGAAGCTGTCCTTAATCTTGAAGTGACTCTCCAGTTTTGGAGGAATTTCAAGTGGGGGATTAGCAGACTATTCAAATACAGAATATAAAACATGCATGCTTTTTTCATTACTTTTCATAGGCTTTTAAATGCTGACCTAATGTAAAATTATCAATAACAAAACATTGAAAAAACAGATCTATTCACTTACAGTTTGTGCTTAAAAAGTAGTTGGAAGATTAACATATTCTTTATTTTTATAAAAAAGCAGCAACAAGATCAATGTAAGTAGGAAGCAAAAGGAACAATATCCCACAAGAGATGCAATTCAAAAGAAAACCCTAGAGGATTAAATTTACATTTGCTCTAATTTCACAAACATCTGGAGTTCAACCAGGAATTAATGCAACCCTGTAAAGACATTATACTCCTTTTCCATTGGATTCAGTAAAATTCCAGAAATCCTTATCACAGAGATGAATTAGCTGTTGCAGGAAAATTGCAGGCTTGACACATAAGGCATACTATGTAAGTAATAGTTAAACATAAATTTTAAAGTAAGGTTTTTAAAAAATAGCAATTAAGCCACAAAACTTGTTCAGGCACTTTTACAATGCAATAATTCACTTGCATATGCAGAAAAAAGACCAAAAACAAACAACCCAAAACCCAAAAATCAACCAAAAAAACTTTATGAGATAAATTCTCCTTACTGAAAGTGCTAAGTTACACTAGGAGAAAAAAACTTGGGAATTTTCTACATTACATTTTTATCTCAATTTATGCTTTGACAAATTAGGTTAGCACTGGTCCATATTTCAATTTCACTGAAAAAAAAAAGAAGGGAACAAAAAAAAATCTGCAGGAAAAAAAAGCCAAAACCAAAAAGCCCAACGATTTTTTTTTTGCAAATACATCTCAAAACAGTTTTCCAGAAACCGAATGTTCAGGATGAATCTACGCATCAATGCGAAGAGCTTATGCCTTAGTTCTAACAACAGTTAACTAGGTAAAAAAATCCCTACAAGAAAGAAGGTACCAACTTGTGTAAGACATGACTCAGGTTTTGTGATCTCTGAACTAATTAAGGCAAAAAATAACTCATTCCATCAGTAAATGCAAACCAAATCAACTTTCATTGCTGGACTCCCTGCCGCCTAAGAAGGAACTGCACTGAATGTTTCCCTTGAGGGAAGGGAAGCGTAACAGCCCCTCCCTGCATGAAATGTCTGTCCGCACGCAGCCCCTGGTGCAGCTGCCCCTTCAGTGGGTGTTTTTCCATCGTATCACTGCCTCATTCCACAAAACCCACCACGGAGCATCAAAGTACTGATCACCTGCCAGCCAGTCCCCCTGTGACACCTGTCATGGAAGTCTCATTTTCTTAGGGAACAGAACTTTAAGAAAAAAAGTTTCTTCATTCAGCTTTGCTTGCATTTACACTCTATAAACATATAAAATATGGGATTTAGACTGTTCGCTAACCAGAAATGACATCCCATCTTCCTTCTAAAATATCCCATGTTATCTGCGTACCACAGTGCGCCTACCGCTCTGCAACAACCATAAAGCGTTCGGGTTTAATAGCAATTCATCCAGCAAAGCTCGGTTCTACTTCACTGTGCTATTCTAGCAAAATAGCAGTATTCAAATTAAGGACAGCAATAGCAATAAAGGCCCCAGATGTCCAGAAGGAATGCAAGGGCTGAATACAAATTCAATTCACTGAACTAATACAAAATTATCTAACCACTTATCATCGGACTGGCTTGAAGAACTAAACGATGCGTTACCTTGGGAAAGGGGGAAGTTAGCGGATTGCAGACTTTGATCAGACAATACCTATCCCAGCTACACCACCATTCAGATGATAAGCCTTAGGGATGTGCTGAGAACGTGACAACTTGAAGGGCCTACGTTCGTAAAAACAAAAAAGAAACAAGCAAAACCGCAGAACCAACAAAAGAAATCCAACAAAACCAACAAAAAACAAAACAAAAAAAACCACAACCCCAAATAAAAAAAACACCCCAAAACCACCACTGCAACAAATTTGACAAAGTTAGCCAAAACAGTTTATGCTGCATGCAATCAAGAAACAGTTGCACTAAAAGAAAGTAGAATTAATCAAGCTGAATCAAGCTGATCTCCAAAAGCTGGACAATGATAGAATTGACTGACTCTCAAGTGCACATCAATTCTAATAGAGATGTAACTACATGATCATTCACACGTTTCACAGAATTTTTTTCCTCATTCTGTCATCTTTACTTTTTTCCTCTTACTGTTACAGAAGAGACAGCATTTTTCCTGACCTTCCTCTCACTATGCCTTGTAGCTAAAATCTTTATGATGTATTTCAACATTAGCTAGAATCCTAGGATAAGTTTATGTTTGACAAAAAAAGTTTCTTAGAAGTTATAAGCAAATGAACACAAAAGTCTTACCAAGGAAAACACAGACCAGCATAAAGGGACTGGTTTAGAATTTGCTGGTCACATAAAACTAAAGTTATGAATGACCAAAAAAAAAAAAAAAATAAAATCAAACTAAGCTCCAAGAACTTTAAACCTCTGCTACAGACTTATGTCACTTAAACTAATTCAACTTCTATTAGTTAATTGCGAAGTTCCTAATACATTCTGGAAAAGATTCCAGGCCGACCTATACATGGTGCTATTCATGAATCTTTATTCCTAAACAAGATTTAGGAACTAAATCAGTTCTAAGTAAGAACTGATCTTACCTAAATTTGCACTGGCTTCACATCTAGACTAAAGTACTTCAAAATACACAGTTCTTGCAATGTGCTAATTTTTGAATATGTCTGAAAAAAAGAAAAATCAACTTTCAACCTCTCTAAATACATTTCTGAATATGATTTATTTTTCCTTGCATATTGTAGTGACATTAAAAAAAGAAAGAAAGAGAAAAACTGCACAGCAGAATTTTAAAAGTAAATTTTTTCATGAAGGTAGTAGTAGCTGTTATATATTTTCTCAAGCAACTGCCAAAACATTATTCAAGCAGAACATTAAATGTTAGCATACTGTTTTGATAACACTGGAAAACTGAATAAATTGACAGAAGATCTGACTCACTACAGTTGCTCTTTTGCTCGCTATTTACACATACAATTTAGAACAATATAGAACCATAATATTAGAAACACAAATGTGAAAAATGAAAAAGAAAATAAAGGAAGAAAAAAGCAAGGAATTGAGAGCACCAGTTGACCTACTGAAATCCCTTTGTCTCACGTTTATCATTGAAGGGAAAAGTATATAAATCCCGCAGAAATCATCTCAGTTAATACTGATCCTTGACTGACTTTCTGAAGAAAATCTTTTTTTAGTAACCTCTGCCCCCCAGCATACTATAATGCATGCAAATATTAATTGATACAAATTAATCATCCTTTCAGCTTTCACGAAAGTTTCCACTTCCACTTTAAAAGTTCTAAAAGCGAAACTTCATTAGACCCAGATGCCCAAAATTCATAGTAAAGTTCAGCACTAAGTATCACAAAAATTACAACTTTACTTGGTTCGCTCCCCATGTGTAGCTAAGAAACAACAGAGATGCAACCTTCAGACACTGACCAAAAGATGTCCTGCTTTTTTTCTGTAAGTTCAATGCATTTATTCCTTGGGAAATAATAAATACCTTGAAGAAGTATTGGCCTCAACTCTGTGAACTGAACTCCCCTAATTTTTAAGTGCAAGTGTTGCCAAAAGTTAGAGAACTCTCTAAAACTTCCTGCAAGGAATGATTTTCCTTTATCTTTTTCAGTATATATGTATACTAACTCTCTCCATCCATATGGAAAAACATGCCGGACTCATCAGCTCAAGACTGCTACTGCTCAGCAAAAAACCTGTTCCCTGTCAAGCTAGCCAAGAGCATTTAGTTCCCCTCGACAAAGAAAACGTACTAGACCCACAAATTCAAGATTCTGGCCAAAACATGGACAGAAGTTAGCTGGAAATTCTCCACTAATCCCATTAAAACTATCAATAGGTCCCTGTGAAAGCTACCAACCAGTCACAGGCAGATAGCCATTATCCTAATGGAAACTCTCTACAACAATTGACCATGTCCTGGTCAGCCTACAAGAGCTGGCAGAGATTTAGAGCAGCATATTGCTTTAAGTTCACCAAAACTCCCATCACTACCATTTCTATAGAAATACCACTCAAACACCAAGATCTCTGACTGCTGACAAAAGAGTACGAACTAAATTTAGTATGTTTTGTGGCACATAATTAGCTCCAGACAATTTAACTGACCTACTCTGAAACCTCCAACAGCATTATCAACCCAATAAAACAAAGGCATAAAAAATTAGGATCAGCGTAAAGACTGTCCAACTTCTGCAAGCAAGTCACACAGCTCTTCCAAGTCCCCTGTACTCCAAGATCTTGGATGTAATGCATGAAAGTACCAGCAATCATTCACAAACTAACACATGAAGCCCATCAGCAAGTTCTTGCAAGTGGACTGTCAATCAGACACTCCCAGGCTACATCAGGGACTTGTTCCTTACCAGAGCTTTTAACCCAACATAATATTTATAACAAGGTCAATGTAAACCAGCACATTTCATAAATGATCAAATTGGTAGGTTCAGGAAGAAAGGTTCATATGAACTACAGTGTTTCCACATGGTAGGTTCTTTGCAACAGAAAT
>NW_009944516.1:0-3165 GCF_000696875.1 Nestor notabilis | reverse complement strand
ATTGGTGCAAAAAAAAAAGGGCGGGGGGGGGGGGGTGTTAGGAAAATTTATTTTTAACATTATTTTTCATATTTTGTTCAAAGAATTAGATCAAGAAGAGGCTCCAAATGTTTTCTTCTTTAAAGAAAGGGGGGGAAAAAACACCCAAAAAACAAAAGTGAAAACTTGCACAGAAAATTCCTGATGGCATGGAACATAATCGCCATTACAGTAATAAGGAGATGAACTCTGACCTTAACAGTACGGGCTTGCACTGCTTCATAATTAATGTAAAACAGTAAAACCATTTACTAAGATTTCTTCACTGAACTGGGGATAGGAATATAACAGCCTTCATGCAGGAACAAAAATTTGACAAATGTGCAAGTTGGGCAAAATGAATTCCTAGTCTCTCTGGGGAGGAAGAAAAAAACCCAAGTAATCATCAAACCTTCTTGTCCCACCTCCCTTCCACAAAACTGAATCCATATACTGGAATACAGCAGCTACTATACTGGATCATATAGCCCAGTATTAGTACACTAGTATATCGAACAAATAGCAGCATACTAAATCTACACATATATATTCATCTGCTAGTATAGTGGGCATATGTACTGGTCTTACTGTATCACTGACAACAGCTATAACTAGATGCTTCAGAAGGATATTAAAGACTCCTGCTCTCGAAACATGTCCAAGAAATTGGCTACACTGATATCAAACATCATGGTTAAGCAAGTTCAGTAACTTGGTCATAAGTTTTCGTAACTACAACTGCACTGGTATCTATGTAGACATGCAGTACAGATATATTTAAAGCTACTGGTTTGTGGAATTGAAAATAAGATGATAGAAATTGACGTTACATTAAAAATTACTTATCTGCTGACAGAAGTATGTTTGATAAGGCTGTATTAGAGAAAATTACAGTAATACAGTGCACTAAAATCAAAGCAGTTTTTAGTTTTACACCAGTACAACTGGTGTATAGGTATTTGAAGTTGCTTTATTGCAAACTATTTAACTGCAAATAACTTCTCATGTATTTGAGTGACATAAGAACAAAGTGGTATGAAATTATAAATATTTTAAATTGACTTACCATCAGAGCTTGTTAGAACAAAGCTCTCAGCATGGGACTGCTTCTTCCCACCTATGCTTCTGGGAAACCAGTGAAGATCTATGGGATAAATATCATCTGGAAGTTTCACTAACCGAGTAGTCTCACTGGTTAAAAGGTTCCATTTCATAATTTGGTGATCATCACTGCAGGAATATAGTTCATCAGCTGTAGTCCATCCCACGCAGCTAACTAATTCTTTATGTTCAATTAAATTAAGGAAATCCGAATATTTTTGTTATTAAAAATAAGTTTACAAAATATCTCATGTAGGCTATACAGAACTGAAGGACTGGTACTGGAAAGATTACATGGAACGTTTGATATTTAAAATATGATTCTTCATTCTTTCTTTGTTCTTTGGTGTCAAGAAAAGAGCTGGTCGACACTCAGAAAAAATAAAGCAAACTATAATGTAAAATATAATTCTTATTATGATGCATACTTATTGAAACACAGCTGAAATGTTGGATTATAACTCTAGAATGGTCTTAGTGCACAATGAACGCGCAAAACACCCAACTATTGTTCAAATGTGTCAGTTTATTAACACCACATCATATATAGTTGACATATCTCATTTATTAGTAGTAAAATTACAATTTTGTTTACATCTGCTGCATGCGTGCCTTATTACAAGGAAGCAGATATATCACTATTCCTGTCTGGGAAATATTTTAACTTATCACTACAAAAAAGAAGGGAAAGAAAACCTCAAAACTTTGTAGCAAAATACCGATAGCTTCTAAAGGGAAGGTATTACTTTAAGAGTATTCAACATCTCTTAGATGTTGCCCTTAAAGACTGCACTGAATGGCAAGGTGAAGAAAAGAACAAAATAAAAAGCCACCTGCACTTTACAAATACTGTACTATTACACCTATGTTAAAGAAACCCTTTCTGGAAAAGAGTATATTCAGAATTAACATGCTGTTGTATGGTTTGTTCTGAGACAAAGGATATGTTTTGGTTCCTTTAAAAGTGAAATCTTCAGTCGCATTTCAGTTGTTCAGATGGAGCGCTAAAAAAGAGAGATGTAAGTATAACTGCAATAAAATGAAACAAATATATATATAAGTAGCCAAAAATAAAAGGGAAGATACTAACACCAAAATAAAGTATTTGAGTATTTTTACATTAGTACTGTGAAAAAATAAGCATCAAACCAGACCTGAGTTTAAAGGGAATTCTGCTTGTACAATACCTAACTGTATAGTTATTGATTGCTTAGTATAAACACATTGGCAATTCAAACTTCAAGAGATGCTGCGAACTTTGTGGTGCAACGTTACAGGTTGAAACACTGAAGTTCTTTTGTGCTGATATACTGCCGTGAAGGTAGGTAGCAAGGGAAAATCGATTAATTTCCTTTCAAACACAAGACCATAACTTTACTATAATTTTTGAAAACGGCTTCAGCACTCTATGAACCTGAAGGGCCGAATGCTCACCCTAACGTCGCACGGCTCACCTGCTGTCATCACAGCTACACCTATCATTACCCCTCCAAGAACATACACTACATACAAGTCCGCAACAAGTCCATCAGCAGGTTAGCTGAAGGCATTCACTAGGAGTTTTAAAGCAGATGGGGCCATAACGAGGAGTTACTCTGACACGGTGCGCTTGGCTCGGCTTCTCCCGGCGGTCCCCCGGTCGCAGACCGCAGCCCCACGCCGCCTCCTCCCCTCAGCTGTTTCCCCCCCGGAGCTGTGGAAGGAGGAGATGAGAAACAGGGACGGTGGCATGAGATTGAGCAAGAGCGAGGGGGAGCGGAGGGAAAGGCAGACGGCAGAATGCAGAGATGGCGGGCGTTTGGCGGGGCAGGAGCTCGCTGCCCACGGGGGGTTGTGAGGGAATCGCATGTCTTCCAGCCTCATCTGCGTCCGCACATCCAAGGGACAGCCCCTTGACACCACACAGACGGCAAAGGCTGCTCCCCGGCAGTGCGGGCACCCCTTTCTCGCTCAAACTTTCCATCTTCTCAAACGGCCCATCTGCTAACCCTGCGTTTTCTTCAGAAGAGAATGAGAGTGCGTTCCCTCAGGGCCGTCCGGAGCCAG
>NW_009944515.1:48815-52839 GCF_000696875.1 Nestor notabilis | reverse complement strand
AGGAACAGGTTTAGCAAGTTGTCATAGGGCAGAGACAGGTTTGGAACCAAGCAGAGGGCATGGTTCAGGTGCTGTGGGCAGCCCCATTTGTGTCCTCTGCAAGTCCACCCAGAAGAGTGTGCCGTCAGTGTCAGCTCTGTGTCCAGGGACCAAGCATGCTGAAATAGTTATTTAGTTACCTGCATCCAGTTTCCAGGATTTCCCATCTTCCCCATGTCCCAAAATCTGTGGGCATCATCCTCACCAAGTGAATACCCTCAGAGGTTTATACCCTTTTCCTTGGTCAGAACAAATGGGGTTTGCAGGATCCTGTTTCCTGATGCTTCCAATAGTGGACCCTGGATTAGCAGCTCTAAGAGTGACTGAAAGCAGTCACACTGGTAAGGCAAGCAGGTTTGAAAACTCACCTGAGGGGCAAGGGAAAAAGTTTATATGTGATACTGAATCTATTCAAAATATGAACAAACACTTTGTAAATTTTTAAATGAGCTATTCAAAGACATTCTAGTAAGAGGTTTGTGGCATACAAAAATGACTACTTGCATCTTCCTTTTCCAGTCACAGCTGATGGCACTGAAATGCTTAACTATTCTTTAGCCTTCCAGTATACAACAGGAACCCTTTCTTCACACAGTTTTGTGCAGAAGTGTGAAAACTTTTGTACCATTTCTCTTAGCAAAAAGTAGGACTTCTCCATGCCTTTAGCAGCTAAAACTCTCTGAGCATTTTTTCATTCTTCTTTTTCTTTTTTTTTTCCTTTTTTTTATTCTTTTTTGACAGATTTCTGGGATTCTTCCTTAAACCAAAGAAGAGGAGAGAAGTTATCCCACCCTGCAAAAGACTCTGCTTTCAGCAGTGCCCAGACAGACAGTTTAAAATCTACCCACTGTTTTGCAAGCAGCACAAACCACTGCTCATGTGAAATTGAGCTGTCAATAGGAAATGACAGGCTGTGGTTCGTGAATCCTATTTTTATAGAAGAGTGCAGTAATCCTTTTCCACCAGATGTACCTTCTCCTAGAAGCCATGCTGTGAGTGCCGATCTCCCCCCTGCCACCATGCTCACTGAAAAGAGGTCTCCCCACCGCCCCCCTCCACCTCCACCTTCACATGCTCTTGTTCAGAAATCTTCTCTGAAGCTCCTGCAGGATCCCATCACTGCCTGTGAAGAAAATGAGCTGCTCCTTCAGCCACTAGAAAAGACCTTGAAGGAAAGGAGAGTTGAAGGCGGTGACAATAAAGAAGAAAGGAAGCAGAGCTGCTCAGTCAGTGAGCCTTCAGCAGTGAGCCCCAAGAAGGGCTCCCAGCCCTCTGTCCCACCACGGAGGCGGCTGTCTGGGAGGACCTCAGAGGAGAGCTGTGTGGGAAACCCCAGAAGTTGTGAAACACTGAAAGGGGAATGGACAGAACAAAAACAACATGCAAGTACAGATAGCAGCGATAAAAGGTCACTGTGCAAAAAGGCTGTAGAAATGCCTGGGGAGGTTCCTGAGATGGCTGTGTCACAGTTTCAGGAGACAAAGCCTGAACTTGCAGAGAAGAAGGACATGCCTGGGATTCAAAGAAATGCCATAGGAAAGTCACTTCCTATCCCACCACCTAGAAGGAAGAGGCTTTCCCAGGTACCGAGGGTCCCCAGCTCCTGCCAGTCAAAGCAAAGAACAGTGGCAGAGATGACCACAACCATGGCCATGGTGCAGGATCTGTGCAAGAGCAGCTCTGCTACAGTGTCAGGTGGTGCCACTTGCACACACACCAAGACTGAACTGCAACATGGCTGCAAATCCATCAACTCAGCCAAACAGAAGGATGCTCACTCCTCCCTGGAGGGCCCAGGAGGCAGCACTGTGGCTCAGACGTCAGCATCTGAACCAGACTCATACTCCACCAGCAGCACAGAGGATGACCTGGAGATGCTGAGTAGTTCATCTGGTAAAAAGACACGCTCCATGATCTTGGACAAGGCCAAGAACAGGCTCTCCTTTGTGAGCCTGTCCAATGTCTTCACAGTCTTTTTGTCTAGTGACAGGAAGCTGCAGAAGAAGATTGTGGAGCTGGCACAGGACAAGGACTCGTACTTTGGCAACCTGGTCCGGGACTACAGAGTGTACAGTTTAGAGATGATGGCAAAGCAGAGCTCCAGCACAGAGATGCTACAAGAAATCCGGATGATGATGACGCAGCTGAAGAGTTACTTAGTGCAGAGCACTGAGTTGAAATCTCTGATAGACCCAGGCTCCCACACTGAAGAACAGTTAGGTAGGTGACTGTGCTTTACCCATCCTTGGGCAGAATTTGGGAAGGGGAGAAAGAAGACAGGATTATGCAGACACAGGTTCTGCTTTACAGGATTATAAACCATCTCTTAAAAGCTGAGGGGTGTGAACTGAAGTCTACTCTGTGGTTGCCAGCACTTGGAGGAGCAGCTTTAAAAACCGGGAGACCAGTGAGGGGGAAAATCCCTTATGAAAAGTTAATGTTTTAAAGGGAAGAGTTTAAGAGGAAAAGGTGTATGTTGGTGTGTGAGAGAGACATATATGTATGTATATATGCATATATACACACATGCAAATATGAGTCTCTGTGTGTGTGTGTATATATGTGTACGCACAGGCACACACACACAGAACTACGCTCACTGGAAACACAAAAGGCCAATGTCCCCCTGCACAGCCGTGTTCCCCATGGCCTTCCAGGTCCACTGCCCCACACTCTGCAGTGAGGATGGAGAACTCCTGGTATGTGGCAGCCAGACCTGGAGCCAGTCACTGTCTCACAAGAAGGGACAAGACTACAATGGTTTTGAGTGGCAGATTGGAGGAATCACTTGATCCCACTCTGTTCCTTCGAGCTCAGAGGCTTAAAGACCTGCCTGCTGCAAGACCACTGCTGGCTCCAAAATACAGCGTTTGCCTCTTGTTGCCACAGACATAGTTTGCCTTTGGGGAGGAAAATTAATATTTTTGGCTGTTTAGGGGTGTTTTGTTGCTTCTCATTCAATATTCTGTGAAGGAGTAATGTGGTACTGCCCTCCTTGCTAAGAAATGGACTGGCCTGTTTAATGTACATTCATGAAGGAATATACAAAGACCTGTAGGATTTTTTATCCCAGCCAGAAAAAGCATGCATGCATGCACTTACATGCTCTTTTGATTTAAAATTGTTTCCTGAGGACCTGAGAACCAGAGCTATTTATGAGATCCCTAAGCTGGCTTAAAGCAAGCTGGGAGCTGGAAGACCCCCAACACAGAACATGGCCAAGCACCGAAGTGACCAGGGATTCCAGGGTATCCTGCAGTTCCAGTATTAGATGGGACCCAGCTACCCTGGGTGAGCCAGGACCCAGAGGCAATCAGCTGCCAGTCTCAGCAGGCACTGCTGACTTCTTTCTCACCCAGCTAAGGCTTCACATGACCCTGCAGTCTCCCCAGCAGAAGAGACCTGCTGCCTTCCCATTGCCATACCTAGGAGAAGGGAGCTACAGTTTCACTTCTCATGCACCTCATGTAACACCTGTCCTTTTTGTCCTAGTAACCCCTTTCTTCAAAGCAAAGGGGCTGTCAGCACAGAGAAGTCAGTCTTTAATCTTGATTAGAGAAGGTGGAGAGGAAGCAGAAAGAAGAAGTGTCCTTGTTCTGCTTGGTAGAGCTGCGTGTGTGCAAGGATCCCCCCCACCTTCACACAGACATGCCTGGTTACCTCTAGCCCTGTTCACTGGTGGTTCCTTGACAGGATGATATGGCCCAGCCAGCCTAGGGGGACTACCTTTCCCTGTGGAGGACAGCCATTCCCACCATTTGAATTTGTACTGCTTCAAGTGAACTGTTTCTCTGGATCCTTTAAAATAGTTGCATTTTGTATACATAAATGTTACTGCCCTCTGTTTCATTCTTCACTGAGTGGATGAACTCTCTTGTTAGTGACCTTTTTGCCTGAATGTAAGGGTGAAAAGAGGATTCCTTGCAATCCTTCTAGCTCTGGTTTCTAGGAGTCAGACAACAGACTTTTTCACAGTCTCTCATGC
>NW_009944515.1:29157-48784 GCF_000696875.1 Nestor notabilis | reverse complement strand
TGCTCGCATGCTTGCTTTTGTCGCCTGCTGAATATTAAGCAAACGCTTAACCCACACAGGCTATTTCCTCATCCACAGGTGGCGTAAGAGGTGACATAAGTATCAGTAAGTTAGAGGCACTTAACAGTAAGGGTGAGAAACTTCTGACCAGATGTTTGTGTCTGCCTCTGAGCGGGTGGCTACAGTCACTTTTCATTCATTGCGGAGAAGGGGGTGCTCTGAGGATACAATTGTTTTCATCCCACAGTGATTATCTCAAACAAGTCAGAGGGAGATGTCAGAGGGACATGAGATGAATCCCACCTGAGCATCTGTAAGGGCAGGGCTGTGAAAAGAAGCACAGTAAGATGAGGTTCCTCATTTACTCGTAGAGTTGCCCTTTCTGCTGCCTGACAGTGCCATGCTGGTCAGCCACAATGTCAGGCAAAGATAGCTGCTGGTAGCAGGAGCTCTTGCACAGAAACCGTGCACTGATGTTCATCTCAACCCTATCCAGGACTTCTGGAGGGTGCTAGTAATGAAACGTTTGCTTTCTGGGACATAATTTCTGCTCCCTGCTCACAGGTAGGCAGTAGTGCATGAATAATCAACCACATGCTTTCTTAGGAGTTTTACTTGTGCCTGCACTATTGTATTGATTATTTATCACGGACTTTTGTGTTCTCCCTTCTCTGTGCAGAAGTGATTGCTGAGACAGCTTTATACAAATGTGTTCTGAAACCTTTAAAAGAAGCCATTGATTCTTACTTAAAAGAAATCCACAACAAAGATGGATCCTTACAGCAGCTAAAAGAGAACCGACTTGTGATACAAAACACAACTACCACTGACCTAGGCATCAAGACCAGCGTGCCTGAAACCATTGTGCTTGAAAAGATCCTTCAAAAGTTCACAACCATGCACAAGGCCTACTCCCCAGAAAAGAAGATTGCCATCTTGCTGAAGTCCTGCAAACTCATCTATGACTCCATGGCTCAGGGAAACCCAGGTACAGCACTCCTACTGAAATGGTATCCCTCAGTGGTCCTTCCCCATATATCAGGAACATGGTTTATGATACCATTGATGTGGTAATATTCAGATTGGAGGTAACAGTGATGGATGGTGTGTTTGGTATCAGCTGTCCACAGGTCATGTTCAGAATGGGCTGCTTAGTGACTGGGAAGTTCTCTCCACTAGTAACAGGTATAAGATGTTACCTGGTTAACTTTAAGCTGCATAACCCCAAAAAACAGATGTCTGTAAGTATGTGTTTTATGTGTAATGCCCTTTTTGCAGAGGTCTTCACACAGCTCTCCATAAATCCTCAGAGCTCTGTCTCAGCTTGTAGCAGCTTAATGGTAAATTCTAGGAACGAGTCTTTGGGAAAAGTCTTTTGGTTTCTTCTTTATAAAGTTTTGCCTAAATTGAGGAGGAAATGCAGATGCTAGTACTGTTTGTTACGAATTCCTGATGCTCCAGTAAATTCCAAAAGCTACTACTATGCTTCTTTGGTGTGAGGAAGTATGTGCTCTGAGTATAAATATAACTTGGGCCTCAGGCCAACCACTAAATGCACACATTAAGCCTTTGGCCTGCAGACAGGATGTGTTTTTACAAATAGACCAGGAAGCTCCTTCCTCCAGGAATCTGCTTTGCCAGTTTAAGAGCTTTCTTTTTCTACTGGTGACCTGATGACCAGCCATGCATAAATTTGGAGAGAAGAAAGATACTACTTTGCTACAACATGCAATTGTTCAAGAACCCACAGTCTCCAAAGGTGCTTTTAGCTGTTCTGCTTTATTTTGTACTTAAACCAGCCTGGGAACACTCATACAGCAGTTGTGTCCCTTCTGAGCCTCACCTGAGGGTCATCCCTTGGACAGTACATAGCAAGATTCAATGACCAATCTAGACACATTAACAGCAGAGCAAGAAACCATCCCCAGGCTGAGCCAAAGCTGCAGGATTGATAGGACCTTTCACTGCCTTCAGATATTATGAGAAGATTTGGAAACATGTAGGGGAATTTGCTGTAACTTTGTTAAAACAGTTGTGTTAAGTTTGAGAGTAAATTTGGTATAAATCAAAGACTCATATGCCTCATTAAAACCCACATAGGAGACATGGTCTCATTCCAGTGCTGGTGGTATGTTACATATTTGTCATACCTAAGTTAGTTCAGGGCTGGAATTTCTCTACTGCAGGAAATGCCGTTGTGTCATTTCATGTCAGAAAGTAGGGGTCAGGGAAACGATTTAAAAAAACTTACATTTCTTAAAAAATTGGCATTTCTGAAATCAGAGGATTTCATTTTGTTTTGCTGTGCTAAACAAAGCATTTCGGGCAGCTCAGCTACTTTCTCATGTTTAGTACTCCTGCAAGCAGGGTGTATGTCAGAAGCTGACTTCACCCCTGTGCATCCAGTTCCATCTCCAGTATATATGATCAGTGATGCGTATCAGGGCCTGGTCATAAGAAAACTGGCCTGGCATTAAGGAAGTGTACCCAATGAATTCAGACCAGAAAAAGAGGTTAAGGGGTAAAGAATGCTATAGACTAACTCCCGGAAGACAGTGGGCTCGGAGAGAAATTGAGTGAAATGTCCTGTAGACCCACTTAGAAGTGAAATGTGTGAAACCTCTTCAACAGAATGAACTGACCCCAGATCACTTTGATTTTCCACCAGTCAAAGACAAACCTCCAGCAAACCGAAATATTTTTCTGACAGGGGATTCCCAGCTGTGGTGGGCTGAAGAGAGTGCTGTGGGCTGCTCAGACCAGATTTCAGTGCATAGGAATTCTCCTCCTGCTTTCTGCCCAACTTGAGAGCAGTGGCCCTTTTGCTTTCAGCCAGCCCTAAGGCAGCTCAGTGCTCTTTGCACAGGAAGAGCAGAGGCCATGCTCAGCTTCCTGTGCAATAGTCTGTTCGTCTTTTAGCTCCTTTTACTCACTGCTGAATTGAAAAGTTCCCTCCTCTTCCAAGATCACAGCAGGTGGAACACAAAATTAATCATTCCTTCTGCTGCAGGACAAAATCAGTCTACCTCTGTCAGAAAAAAACTCTGTTCAGTAACATAACTTACGTTGCCTGGTTTAATTTGCAAGTGGGCAGCTCATGCCAGGTCTTTATTCACTTTAGGCTAATGGTAGGATGAGCTGATCTGAGAACATGGTTTCTTATCTCAAAGCAAAGTTCAAATACCACCGAATTTTTTTTCAAACCTGTATGAAAACACAAGATTTTAACATTTTGAGACCTATGTAGAGCAGTCCAGGTTTGGCCAGGGTGTCCCAAGTTTTCTTTAAAACTAGGAATAAGCTTACTCAGGAACATCTGTGTCTGTGGTAGTGCCCATCTTGCTGCTGCTGAAAGAGTCATGGCACACTGAAGTCAGCCTTGATGGACTCCATGTATATCAAGCCATTTTAACAAAGGAGTTCTTTAGTTTGACTGCAATTCATACTACATGACAAATTCTGCCTGAAAAATTGGCTGCGGATGAAATTGTTACTCAGACTATGAACCGAATGGGTTAGATCCTCAGCTGGTTTAAACCAGCATTTCTCCTTCAAGTTGAAAGCAATCAACTTGTGGATCTGATTCATGGGGAAGGCATCAGAGTTCCTGTTTTAGCAGAAATAATTAGGAAGGCAAATTCACAGTCTTTGTCAATACACCATTCTCCAACAGATATCTGAGTACAGCTACAAGACACAGATCTATGTTTAAGCAGGACTCATCTACAGCTACATCTAGCTGTAGCTACAGGTGGGTCTCATGTCTAGCTTTCATTATAGACAATAGGGACTTAGTCAATGCAGCTCATTAATCTGGCTAGATGTGGGTGGCTGTTTTAGGTTGAGATGACTCATGACAAACTTCACTGACGATATTGATGAATTCATCACTGGCTATAAAAAGAGCTTAGGGGTACAGGTTCAGATATTCACATGTACAGAGTAGGCAGTGGCATTAGTAATTGAATCCTCGCCAGTGGGACAATACAGACAGCACTGTGGGGTCTCACTGAGCTTTTCCAAGTTCTGTTCAAACTTAAATAACAGCAACATGTGCCTCCAAGAATAGCCTACAATCTAAAAATATGTAACCTGCCTGCTAAAAATACAAGGAGCAGTTAGTAAGAATAATATGCATTACAAGAACTAAAAAAAGAAGAGTTGGGAAACCCACCTCATTCCCTCAAACTGGCTGGCATTTTTGGTGGCTTCTTTTAATCCATACACTAGAAAAAGTAAGAGACAGGACTCATGGGAACTGTAAGCTCCCAGCTCTCTGACTGTTCCTACACTTGAAAGGCATGCCTCACTACCCACAGGGAAAGCTGGGTGCATAGCTGATTTATATAGATGAACTGTAATCTTATGTAGAAAATCTGCTTATTATTTACCTTTCAGAAAGACCTTTACTCAGACAAAATGTCAAAGGTATATTGTGTGGTAGGATCTCTGCTTTTCGCTGTCAAAAACACGAGTGACGCTTGTGGAGTGACAAACGACATGCGAGTCTGCAATATGTGTGGTCTGTGGGATGAGCCTGGAGCACCCAGCCTTGTGCTACCTGGGAGCTGCCACTCTGTAGAAAAGAACCAATGGAAAAGCAAAAATAGAGGCACAGTAGGCACTGGTTTATGAAGAAATACTGTGCGAGGCAATCAGGCCAAATTTGGTCACTCTATGAGCGAGGAAGATCAAGAATGGAAAGGCTCTAAACTTAAGCTGGAAGTTGGACAGATGGGAAGACTGCTTTCTAAGGAGTTTTAAGAAGAATTAACAGAGGAACAATATTTTTACAGCAACATTTTTAACTTGTAGACTACCTAATGTTATGAAGCTTTATTTTTGGAGTATCTTTGAAGAGCACAGGGAGCTGGAGCATATAGCTCAAAACCAGATCTGTACTGATGATGGTGTTTGCTAGGTAACTGGCCCTAAAACATGTGATTTAATAATTTCTATTGCATAATTTTGCACGGCTGATACATAGCCTGCTTTCAGAAAAAAAAGGACAGATATAGGACATATATTCCATTGGAATATTTCTCTTCCTTAGCTTTTAGGATTAAGTTTGTCACCCACTGTAGAATTGAGCAGACAGATATTAGTTGCCCTGATGCACTCCTGTATAGCTCTGCAGTTGACAAAGGCATGAACCTGAAGCAGTGTGTCTTAAGCTTGTGGAAAGGAAACTGGCTTCAAATACTTCAGCAGCCAGTGTAGAACTGATGCTAGAAGCTCTGAAAACTAAGTCAGAGCAATCCCACTACACTGTTCATTATCAGTTCTCACTTCTGAGAAGGAAAATAAAGCTATACATAACAGGTTTATTTTGTTATCTTTTGGAAGAGATTTGTATGTAAGCCACTATTAATGAAGGCTGATAGACTAGAGATTATATCTTTTTCTGGCTAGCACAATTTCTACATTTGAATTAAAGAGCAAGTTCAATTTTTTCAAGGGCAATGAATTCCTCTGATCTGTAAAACATATGGTTTTGAAGTGGATTCATGCTGCCTGCATGTATTAACTCTCTTAATTTAACTATCATAAATCAAACCTTGCTGAAGCAGTATGGGATAAACAAGAGATCGCAAAATGCTAGTGAGTGAAAAGATGTTCACAATCTTTTCTTATGATCTTTGTCCTGGTTTCCACAACAGTCTTGAACAAATCTCAGTTAGCCTTTCTGTACCTCAGGTTTCCCAGCTATAAACTGAGGCTAAAATCGATGTATTTCCTGGAGAGCTACTGCCAGATATCATGCCAGTGTTTGTAAAATATTAGAGCAAACTGCAGAGCATCGTCAGTGTCTGCTGGTTGTCAGAATATACACGGAGGGAAAAGAAACGCACGAATGTGTTAAAACAGGCTGTAATTTCTTTATGGAGGCTTGGGCAGAATTCCAGTTGCTTTAAATCATGTATTTAATTAATACCCGTCTATTCAAGTGCTGCATTCCAGCCAGGAACTGACATTTTATTTGCTTTGCTATAAACATAATAGGATGAGTTTGTGGCAGAAGAGAAGGCTTATTTTAAGCTTCTTACAGATATTTATGAAATAAATGTTTCCTGATCATGCAGGGAAGAAAGGGAAATAAAGCAAGTCATATCTGAAGTAGGACAACACCACCTTGAACAAGCGAGCTCAGTCCCAGTGTCACCGAGACCTCTGGCAGGGTCAGAGCTAGATTTAAGTCTACCAGCTGCAAGCATACCTCTCTGTGAGAGACCACAGATGGAGCTAGACATGCAGGTCTGGGAACTTGGCTCTAGCCCAGATTGAAAGTGGAGCTGAGGAGTCAGTAGCCTGCAGATAACACCCTGCTGCAGCTCCCGGATGGATGCTGGGTTATGCCCCAGTGCCTTTTGTGGCACAGGGGGTAGGTGGGTTGCATGATGCTGAGCAGCACCAACCTCTTGGGTGTCTTGGTTCACAGGTATTGTTTTGTGTATCTTTGTGCCTCCTACTTCTGGTCATATTTGAGTTGCTGACAGCACCTATTATCCCCACGAATGGACTCAGATACAGGGTACCTCAGGACCGTACCTGGTCTGACAGCTGTACATGTCTAAGCTAATCCCTGTGTCTACTGTGACATCCAAGGCCATGGGAACAAGAGCAGGTTCAGAGTCCTGCCCTCTCAGGCACCCATCCTTGGCTCCCTGTGCAGTCAGTGGAGAGAAGCTGTTCCAATGCCTACAAGGAATAGGCACAATATACTGTGCCTGACCTGTCCTAAGCAACACTGACGGTTTGTGGCAACACCTGGAGTCAGAGCTAGATCCTTGATGATTAGCTTTTCTTTTGTCTTGTTGACACCTACAGCTCCTGCTGACTTCAGCTTTAGCTACAGATGTGGGTATTTAAGAATCAGGCTTCACTTTCCCACAACTGGATTAAAATGATGTCTAGTAATTTATGCAGGTTATGAGCATACAGCATATGGAGAATGAGTACTCCTTCCATTACTGCAGGCAGACATCCCTTTTCTAAGTTGATTAATCAGAAAGAAACTGTATGTTAGATTTTCATAGTTAAGCCATATAAACAGCTGGGAGTCCAATAATATTTCTATGGAATCTTAAAGTTGTGAAAGATTTATAACAAGGTCTGGTAGGGAGAGCAGCTAAGTCAGCTTATAGAAATGAGATAGCAATGAAAAATAATTACCTCAGTGCCTGCTTGTACGTACAACCACTTCTCAGCCAATAAAAAAGAAATTGAGAGGTTCTGTAGGCGTTGTTGAAAAGTGTCCTCTAACTTTCATTTCAGGTGACACCAGAAGTTGATGGCTGGGGATATAGAATTGTTTAGTTCCAAGTTGCTGTTTCCACTCTGCATTGGTTGTTTGTCCATTGTCTGGCTGGTGATCCATCTTGGTGACATTTTATTTTAAAAAAAAAAAAAAAAAAAAAAAAAAAAAGGCAGGCACAACATGGATTGGTCATGAAAAGAAGTGGTAGGAAAGAGAAAATTCTGCTATTAGTCTTGCCCTGGAAGGTCTCTTGGCCTTCAGGAAACTATAAGCACACAATCCATGCCACTGGTCAGTAACTACTACATCATAAAGAAAAAGTTTTTAAAGAAGGAGAAAAAAGTGAACCTAGCAATCTCTTTGGTACTTCATCTTCCTTTACACTAGTTTTATACAGATCTAACTCTGTTGGCATCTGAATTACTCAGGTCAAAAGGAGCAGTTTTTCTCTGTGCAGTTTTTCTAATACATTTTCATGTCTCACTTGTGTCATCTTTTTTTTTGCTAGACAATGTTAAATAGCTCTAGTACTAAGCTGCTTCTGTTAAAGTAATATATACGACATCAATGAATTGGACCCTTCACAGAGCTGAAACTTCTACAGAGACAGAAACCAATGCAACAACAGACAAATAAAACATCATAGAATCATTAGAATGGTTTGGATTGGAAGGGATTTTAAAGATCATCTAGTTCCAATTCCCTGCTATGGGCAGGGACACCTTCGACTAGACCAGGTTGCTCAAAGCCCCATCTAACCTGGCCTTAAACACTTCACGTTCATCCAAACGTTAATGAAACATTAATGTCCTTTTATAGTTTGGTTGAAGACCTAAGGCTGTGTCATTTAACTAAAGGCCGCCATAATAAAGCAAATAGAACTGAAAGCATTAATCCAGCTTTCATTAAATAAATTGTCCATGTTGTGGCGTGTGTGGACTCTGTTAGAAACAGACTGAATTACAGCCCTGACAATCTCCCATCTTCCAACACTTTGTTTTAACTGGATCAACTCTCTGATCACTAGTTATATTACTGGGTTTATTTTTAAGCCACACTATTTTTTTTATTTTTTCATCAGGGGCTAAGCTCATGTTTATTTGAGGCTTCAGGAGAACATCTTTCTTTGCCAGTGAAGAATCTGCGTCAGCTATGAATGACAAAAACAGAAAGCTGACTCATGGCAAAGATTTGAAATAAGTCAGTGGGAACATTTGAGAAACAGGAATTTATGCCGTACCATGGAGGAGCATGTGGACTATGGACCAAAACTGGCTAGCACAAAATTTCACTGAAGGTACATCAAGGGTAGCTTTGGTTCTTTGAGGTGAGGCAAACGGTTCTCAAGTAAGACACACATGGCCCATGAAAACAACACATTCAAGTGCTCAGGTGGGAAAAACTGCCCACGGTCTGAGGAAGGACATTCAGAATGAAAACAATCTGGGCTTAGGTTAACTGTAATGGTCAACTCTAAATGTTGGGAAGACAGGCCTGCTAAGCAACTTGTTATCTGGGTTATCCATGATGATTCTGTGATGTTTGGTGGAAAGTGAGAGCATCTTTCAAATAAGAAAAGTTATCCTTGTGTTCTTCACCATTTATATAGCGACGCTTCATTTTGGATTCTATTTGAAGCAGTAATTCTTTACAATGGTGACTGTTAACATATATGCTTTTTTGTCCTCAGAGATCCCAAAGAGCTGCTACAGATTACATATCAGATCACTTTGTTGACTTAATTGATATGAATGGTTTTAAGCATAGGAAATCTTGAGCCTGTGAGGATCTGTTCCCATAGCACCTGCTGCACGCCAATTCCATCAACTGCATATATTAATCTAAGTCCAATGTGAAAGACTTTTTATTTTCTCAGCTAGACACCAATGGCTGAGTAGTAGGTTCTAGCTCTTCGGGAGACTGTTTTTATTAGGAACATGTAGTGCTATGTTTTGCCTTCTGAAGAAACACAAACAAGGAAGTCCCCAGTCCTAAAACCTATCTCAAATTTTATTTTCTGCTGTATGGTCCACACATAGAGTGAACCTAAGAGCATAAATACCCCTAATGCATGTAGACAACTTCACTGCTAATGCTGCAAACACAAATTTCAGTCTGATGGGACTGTCAAATCAGAGGGCTCAGATGACAGCCTTTGCACTCTTCAAGGATTGTCATTTGCCTGAGGTCCATGAAGTTTAAGCTTCTCTTTCTTAATAAATTAATTAATTAATTAACCTTCTTGATAAAGAATATCAGAAACGGACTAAAAATTTTCATTCTCATATTTTGGGTTTGAAGCCAGTCTACTTACTTTTTAACTTTCCCTTTTTCAGCACTTTTTTCCTTTGCTTACGCTTTTGAGCTTTAACTCTTCACATAATGTAAGCTAAAGTCTGCAAAGGACAAGCTGGGTGAGAAGCTGTCACTGTTGTGTGGGAGTGTGTCTTTGTGGTGAGTTTACTGGGACCATTCTGTGTTTCTCTTTGCTCAGGGAAGCCATACGGTGCAGACGACTTCCTCCCTGTGCTCATGTATGTGTTGGCTCGCAGCAACTTGACTGAAGTCCTTCTGAATGTGGAGTATATGATGGAGCTCATGGACCCTGCTTTGCAGCTAGGGGAAGGTACAGTACAGTGTCTGCTCCTGGGATACTCACTCTGGAAATCATTCTTTATCTCACTTCAGTGTTTGTGAAAGTGGGGCATCAAGGCTGTGGCTAGGCTTTGTGGATAAGCTTTGGCCAAACTTTTCAAATATGAGGCTCTAAGATTATTGTCAAACACTTTAACTGCTTTTTGGCAGTGCAGTGCCCTTAGACGCAGTGCCCTTAGACATCACCTAGAAAGGCAGGGACCTAGCATAAATGAGATCTGAGTTGCTGCATTAGTAACCTAAACAGAGACATCTAGTGTTCCTTGGCCCAAAGGCTGAAAAATTGCAAGGTTTGTGCAAAGACTTTTATTCCGATGAGAAAAGAGCACATTTCTTAAACTGTATTGTATGCCTGGGGCCATACATCATTCTCATGGTGACTCTTCTCTTAAATATGAGTGACCCCTCTAAACAATGTTCTCTAGCTAAGTATTAAAGTGAGGCAGAGAAAGGAAAGTTGGGTTAGAGTGGAATATTAGATTTGGATGTGAATAAAGACGTCTCCTACTAGAGGGATAAATACCGTAGGGAACCGTGGGCCTTTCGTTTCTTAAATATAGATTGGGAAGCAAATGCTACTAACAGTGACAAGGTTATGCACTCTGAGTTATGAACATAGGTAATTTTTGACCATGTAGTCACTAAACAAGTAAAATGGGGTTTACTTCAGACTTTGTTCTAGAAAGAAGTCCTGGGTGAATAACAGAAGACTAATTTTATTCATATTAAATGGAGGTATAAGTCTGTAACTAAGAGCATGTCATCCCAGCACAAGGCAGAGGTGGGCAAAAGTAAGTACTAACAGAATGAGCAGTGACAGTGCAATCGTACTAGTGAGGGGTTTCTGCACCGGCTGATTATCCCACTGGAAAGAACTGTTAGCAGAAAAAAACATTAGCCTAAGCACAGCATTTTGCTGACATAATTAGGCTGGTTTTGGTGACTATGCTGCCCACAGGTTCTTCATTTCAAAAGGGAGTACTACCAGGCTGCTTGCTGAAGTCATCTGGGTTGAGAAGCTCAGGGTATCAAAGGCAAAGCAGGCTGGAGGTTCTTTTAAGTCAAAGATACAAAGACTGTTTGAAATGCTCATGCCAGTCAAAGGGGGAAAATTTTGTTAGGGAGTTCCAGATCAAACTGGCTGAAGAATCACATCAGAAAGGAGACTGGGAATAACTGCTGATACAGGCAACGGAAAAAAAAATGTCTCAGTGAAGACAGCTCTGAGATCATGAAGAACAAGGCTAAAATGTCAAAAATTCAGTTGAGTTAGGCCTTTCTAAGTGAAATGGCAAAAGGTGATTCAGGCACAGAAATGAAAACAAAAAATAAAAGCAGAAGTGAAAAACCTGTGAAAATACATCAGATAACACATAAACTCATTTAAATCTGGCCTTCAAATTAAAAATTTACTTTGAATGAATTTTATAACAACAGTGATGTTGACTACTGGGGCAAAGGCAAGGACAGATGATGGGGAATTACTGTGTGGAAATGAAGATACTGGGAAGTGTAAGAAAAAATAATTCTTAAAGGTGTAATGAATTCCTGCCATGGAGGACTGAGAGACCTTCCTGGATTCTGAGGGAAAGGATAAACCAAGTTGCAAGTCCCATCGTGGGGAGCTCTGACTCTGCCAGAGCAAGAGAAATGCTGAAGGAACAGACAAGGGAAGGTATAACTCTATTTAAGAGAGGAAAAGTGGCACTTGCAGGCTTGTTAGCCTGTTCTCAGCAGCACTTTGTGAGAGATGGTAAAGTAAAAGAGGGGGTTTGGTGTACGCAAACGTATGTAGCTATGGGACATCAGATCCACCAAAGTACAGAAAGTCAAACGACAATGCTGGTGTCTCCTCTCCTACACCAGACTTCAGTGGTGCTCTAAAAATACTGCTCTTACATAAAATGCTGTCTTAGCACTTAAGCAACCAGCCGCGATGACTGTGGAGCGCATCAGAGCCTGAGGAAGGGTTATGAAACCCCAGGAGGGCTGGTGCGAGGTTTGGGTGATGTGGAAGTGCCATCTAGAGGCAACTGCAGTTGCTGTGAAACGTACCAAAAGCAGGGAGCTCCACCCAGCAGACAGGCTGTTCTTATTTCTCCGTTTCCCCGGCAGCGGGGTGAGGGGAGCAGCAGCTGGGAATCTCTCAGAAGCCGGTGGCCTCTCACCCTGCCCCGGGCCAGGTGAGCTCCTGCTGGGGCAGCTCTGCAGCCTGACTCCTTCCTTCTGTTCAGAGGAGGCTCCGTGCCCAGCCTCTCGCTTGTCCGCAGAGCTGAGCCCGGCGGCACCTGGGAAAATGAGCACTCTTCATTGACGCGGCACTGGGGCCGTTCGCTGCCGCGGGGCTGCCTCACAACCAAAGCAGCAGATTCCTCATATTCAGCTGTGCCCTCTTATCAGGGCTTATCTTCATCTCTGTTGATAAACCCTCTTATCATGGTCCAGCTGCTTTCTTGGCTGCTGCAGTTGGTTATTTATTACCTGCTACAGCCAACACCACTGTGGTCATGGGGTTTCTGAGGGGAAAAGGGTGGCTGCGGGCTTTTACTGCTTTATCCCATTTCTCTGCTTTACCAAGATTTATCCCACAGCCCTGACCAGTCTAGGAATTACCCTTAGCCAACATCTGGGCTTCCTGTCTAGTTGATAGAGGGAGTAGAGGGTAACTTGTCCTTGCAGATCTGAGACATCCTTTAACAGCACGGAGCCCACAAGGGGACCTGAGCTCTAAACACTTCGGCAATGCAACTAGAGTTGGAGGGGCTGAATCCAGCCTTGTAGTTTTCCTACAGCGTACACTACAGTTCTTAACTATTTCCTTGCATCATGGGGACTGCTCAGGAGTCCTGTTGCACTGGCCCTGTTAAACACAACAAAAAGATGGCCACATCCCAAAGAATAAACCTTCTGTGGTAAAAGGCATTGCTTGGGTTGGTTTGTGAAAGCTGCTTTTGTAGTAGGCAGTTTGGAAGTGGAAATGGGTGGCCTGGGGTGGTGTCATGTTCATACAAGACCTCCTTTCACAGGCTCCTATTATTTAACCACCACCTATGGGGCTCTGGAGCACATCAAGAACTATGACAAAATCACCGTCACGCGGCAGCTGAGCATGGAGGTGCAGGACTCCATTCACCGCTGGGAGCAACGGAGGACGCTGAACAAGGCCCGGGCTTCCCGCTCATCAGTGCAGGTAGCTGGCATTGTTTGCTACGGACAAAGCCTGAAAGATGAACATGCTCTCTGTACTTACTGATTTTAATTTGATAATTATTTTAAAACTAAGTTAACCCAAATCACTAGTAAAAACCAAAAGTACATATGGTACAAGATCTTCAAATCTTAAAAAAAACACACCTGATTTGAAATACATATCACTTAAAAGAATAATTTTGAAGTCTTGAAGTACCCTCATAATAATGTAATTTTAAATACAACTGCAGAGTGATTTTGTTGTTCCTTCTCAAAGAAGGCATGCTAGGAGCAGTCACATGTGTAGAGCTGTGGTGGGGAAGCAGGGAGCACACCATCACGCTTAGGGCCTGGGGAAATCATAGGCTAAGCTGAGGAGATGTGAGCAGGCTATGCAGGGATGGTTCCTAGGTGGTACAAAGCTGTAGGAGGACCTGAGACATCTCAAGGACCAGTCAGACAAGCATCTTCCAGAGCCTGGCTTCTCCTGTCTGGCAGCAAGGAAGACCTAACAGTGTCTGGTTAGCTTTGAAGCCCATGCTGTGTATGGCCTGGTGAAGACCTCCCCATGCACCAGTGGGGGAGTGTCCCAGGAGGGGTGGGTGCTCTGGGCCTCCAGCTATGGTGAGGCTGGCTACAGGACCAGGCAGTCGCGATGTCCTGCCAGCTCCATGTCCTGTGATCAAATTGTCACCCACAGGGAGGCAGCAAAGGCCAAGTCTCAGTTCTGTAAAGTCTTCACAGTGAGAAACAAAATTGTGAATGTGGAGGCGAAAGCCAGGAGAAAGCCTCCTGAGAGGGAGACACAGACCATATAGCCCTGTGAAAGCATGGAGTTGATTATGTTTCCCATATTGTGGTCAAAGTAGTCCCTTATGATCTCAGAATTTGAGAATGATGGGTGGGATACACCAAACATGCATCCAGCCCTGACTGCTGCTCTGGCAGCAGCCCATAGCAAGTACCTAGCATGGAGCGTAAGAGCTGAGTGAGCAAATGCCACATTTCCCCAGAAGATTCCCCTTCCCTCCAGCAGCATAAGGACCATTTTACATTCCTGTGAATAAGGGTTAGTATCAGAGACATGCGAGCCTTTCCTGGCAGAAAGCTCCTGCACATCCCTCTGGATGCCTTTACCATCTGCAGTGACACTCCACAAATACAGTTTGGAAACCCATAGTCCACATATTTCACAAAATTTGATGAACCTGAGTATTTTCTGACCAAAATGGCTGGGAATTTTTTTTCACTTCACAGATACAAATTATACATGCAGGTTCCACTATGACCAAAAGCTCTCTAGATTCTGTTCCTCATGCAAAACACCCCAACAGCAGTTGATGCCTGAAACAGCATACAAGTAAAACAGCTTTCTCAGCATAACTTCTTCTGCTGTTTCCTTACTGATGGAAGGAAGTTTGGAGGCCACCATCTCAAGATGCTCTCTGGGTGATGGTGGAGTTGCAAAGGTTGCCACACTGCCAACCCTTTCCTGTTTCTGTGAGACACGGGATTTTCAGACCAGATCTCTGAGGTTTTGGGATTGTTATTCTGGTCTGTTACTTCTTTGCATCCTATTTCTTTAGGAGTTGTAGAAAAGTGGGAGAAGGAACTGTTGCAGATTGCTCACTAAGGATATTCACCAAAATCAGAAAAAACCTTTCACTTATGTGTCTTTAAAGGGCTAAGTATTCAGTTAAATGTAGTTTAAGTATTTGCTGATTCAGAGCTTGTTCTTCAGAAGGTAGAAAAGAGAGAATAGCTAAGGCATTGGAGAACGACGAGGATTTTTGAGGGCGCTTAGGAGCTCTAGATATCTAGGGCTTTGGAGCTGAATTCTACTTCCTTCAGTCTTAAGTCACTGTGTTAACTGCAAGATCTATCCTCATGTTTCTCTTCAGGATTTCATCTCTGTCTCCTTTCTGCAAATTGGTGCTCAGTCAAGGACACTTGCTTCCCGGAAAGACACCACAGCTGAGCAGCTGAACCAGCAATGTGCCGAGAAGTTTGAAGTCTCCCATCCCAAAGACTATAGACTCTTTGTTTATGTTGATGACCAGTGGCTGCAGCTGGACAAAGATGCCCTTCCTCACCAAATTAAAGCCTCCCTCCTGAAGTGTGAAACCAAGAAAGATTTCCATTTTATTTATAAACCAATAGACAATAAAACCCCACCAGTTCCAATTGTCAAAGAGTCAGACTTTCCCTAAGGGCCACACTGCTTTTTTTGTCGTGTTTGTTGTCATCCTGAAAGGGCTGGATAGTTTATCTCATGAGATCCTCTGATATCTGCAGACCTCAGAAGGTCTCTGGAGCATGGCCTTTGACACAGGGCAGATGTGCTACTTGTAGATGCTGTCTGAATACAGAGCATTTCTCAGCAGAGTTCCTTTGCAGAAATAAAAAGAGCATTCAGGAGAACATTCATCTTCTGGAAAACTTGAAGTATCAAACCTCAGAACTTCCTGCTGGCAGCCAGCTGACATCACAGAATGTAAATGCACAGTGGAGAAAACCCAGAGATCTTGCAGAAAACTGGATGCTCACTCCATAATGAATTACGGCAGGTGTGAATCACCTCCGTGCACAAGGCCTGTGCACACACCTCAATGCTATCTGGAGGTAAGACAGCTTTTAAGCCTTACAGTATCTGTTCACCCCGTTGGAATAAACTGAATCTTGTCTGATGTATTCAGAGACACAGGGTTGCCATCTGTAGCAGAACTCCATCTCTGGCTTGCTGTCTACAAAATGTCATTGCCTTTGAAATCCACAGAATTACAGACCATGCAAGATGATCCTGTACTTTCACTAAGAGTGCATTTTCTGCCATCTATTTGTCACTGAGTTGGGTAGCATAGGCGTTTTCATCAGCGTATTTTTTTTACAGATTGAAAGTCTTCACCATCAGTTTTACATGTACAGCAGTTTAGTCACATTGGTTGTATAATAGTGTCATTGGTTAATTGTGTATTTATTTCCATGTGTGATATGGTGCAATTATTTTTAAGTAAGTGCTTGTGAAAAAACTTAATAATTTCCCCAGTGTAGCAAACCAGATTAAAATTTGAAAATCAAAAAGAGCTAGAATTAAATACCTGTCCCTTTTTACCCAGATGTCATTTTCTCTAGTGTTTTTGTGACTGTAAGTCCTACGAGGTTATTACATTAATAAATTCAGGCTGTTGCAGACAGAACTTGCTAATTCTCCTTTTTATCTGTGCTTTCAGTCATTGCAGACTTAAATTTCCCTGCAAATCTATATTCCCACAGAATAAATTGAACCAATATAGAAATGCATTTCCTGAAATTTGAAAACAATTTTTCAGGCTTGAATAATGGAAGCAGGAGCCTTAACTGCAAGACAAATCCATGTCTTCTGCATGCCTTCATGCAGACAAGATTCCCACTGTGAGATCCCGGATTGTCTGCATGCAGGACGCACGTTAACCTCCCCTGCAGCTACACAAACTTGGGATCAAGCCCAGCAAAGCTCTGATTAGAAAGAAAGTGTTTTACTGTGGGTTTTGCTCAAAGCTGCTATTGTTTCCTCCCATTAACATCCAAAAAAATAATTGGGACACACTGGGCCAAATTGCTAGAGCTCCCTGCCTGACTCCTGAAGCTCCAAAGGTAAAATGGTATCACATGTAGCTAGTCCCTAAGTCTCTAGGCCTTGGAATGTCTGCCTCTACATGCCTCAGCTGTAGCGTGCACTGGCCAAATCTGCATACAGATAGCAAACCAGTGCTGTGCATCTGCCAGCTTGGGCTGCTGCACATCTTGTAAGGAAGAGACAACAACGAAGAATGAGGAACAGTGAATAACAGCTATCTTGGTTTCGAGGACATCGTGTGCAGAACCTGCAGTGTGTGACACCAGTACTGAGCTGACTCCAAAGTCAGGGTTACTTCTGCTCACGTGCAGCTGTCGGCACCTCCGCCTTGTCTCTGGGCAGGGTGCCAGCACTGAACCCCTCCCTTGCACTGCCATTAGCCTCTTGCAGGGCAGCATGCTCCTGCTGGGAGCCTGGGCTGCATTCTGGGTGGCACTCGGGATGGCATGACTAAGGCTGAACCACAGGTTTCCAGTACTGTCTGGCAGAGATGCTGCTCTCAGGGCCCTGAGGGCACTCACAGGCACTGCTGCCTCCAGTGCCACCCCAGGGCTACCCCACCTGGCCCATGGCGCAGTACCCCCTATCAGCCTCCCAGTGATGTTGCAGCAGTGCTGGTCTCCAGCTCCCCACAACTCTGTCTCAGCCTGGCATCAGGTAGTCCCCATCCCCACTGAGGTGCCCAAGCCCCAGTCTGGGGCTTCCCCTGGTGCTACCCACTGTCCCACTCCTGGCTGTAGCGGTGGGACAGGCCCCCAGGGAGCCCTCGTGGCCCTGAGACACCTCTGCCCCAACAGCAGCTTCTCCACATCCATCCTGCAGGCTGTGGCAAGCAATGTCAGCTCTCATCCTTTTGCTTCCCTGGATGCTGTGTGGTGATGGCTCAGTGGCAGGCCCTCACTGGGGAGGTGGGTACAGGGTCCCCTGGGCACTCTGGCTGTGAGGCAACATGTCCTCACCCTGCAACATGAGCTCCTCAGCCCACCACTGTCCCTGTGTGTTGGGTGAGCTCATGGCAGTTTCCCTGGTGGTGGAAGCACTGCCAGTAAATCCCTGCACACAGAGGCATGTTGTCCTGTTTCCACTGTAGGTGTCACCACTGACATGCGTATGTCCTGAAGGCTGACCTGCTCCATGTTGGCCACACTGAGGACAATCTACCGTCACCCCTAGGGCTGTGGCAGCAGGAGGGTCAAACCTCTAGGCAGCATCACTTACCAGCCTTCCTTTTTTCTCAGACCTCCCCCCAGAAACACTCTCCAAATCCTCTGTTTTGCACCCACTCTCTCAAAGGAGACCCCACGCGCACCTCTCACCCCCATTCCCCACACAAACCTTGGGCCCAGACTAGGTCTCTGGCCCACCTCCCGCCGGCCTCCTCACCCCCGCTGGTAGGACTCCAAGCCATATACCCACCTCACCTCCCGTCACCTGTGCACAGGTATCACACTGCTTGGGGTACATGTACAGCAGTACTGGGGGTCCCCAGCGCCAGACCCAGAGATGTGGGGGTCTGACCAGCAGCTTAGTTCTGCTGCAAATTATTTTAAGCCCCAGAAGCAAAGGTGTATATGTCTACCAAAGTCCCTGGCCTGATCAGGTTATCTTTATTCAGTTAATGAGCCTAAAGTAATCTGATGGGGATGAAGCTAAAGTAGAAACATGCAAGGAAGGAAGCTAGGACTGATCTTCTGCTGAGTATTTCTAGAGAGCAACCAGACTTCGCACTGGCCAGGGTTGAACAAAAGATTGATGAAGTGTTTCAGCACCTTGCAGTGTCCTGGGATGTCTGAGTCAGCAGCTGGAACTCAAGGCAGAAGGAAGTGTATTATACAGCTGGTAAACAGAGCCCATGGAAACCACAACAGTGCTAAATCGTTGCAATCCAAACTGGCTGTAACCAAAGCCTAGTCCCTAAATCAGACCTGCAGATCCCAGTTTTCAAACTGCAAGGAGTGCCAGCTGAATTTCTGTGGGCTTTTACGAAGGCTCTCAAACTGCACATGCCACATTTCCCTCTGGCATAACAACTGCAGAGCTCGGATTTGATTTGCGAAGTTTGTCGTGGCTCTCCCCAACTCCGAGATTATTGACAGTAACGCGAGGTCCAGTGGCTGGCTGCGAGCTGCCTGGGAGGAAATCCCTGTACTAGGGCTCAGTGCAGCACGGGGCTTGCTCAGAGGCCGTGGGGCACCTGACCTGTTTGGTCACATTTTATAAACTACCAGCAACAACTTCACTAAACATCCACCTCTGGTGTGCAGGAGTGACATGGCTCCTCCAGGGCCTGACCACAGCTCTGCCTTGTCAGGGAACACAAGCTGGGAGATGGCCCATACAATGGGCTCCTGGAGGACCCCAGGACAGGGACTGCTGCTGCCCCTCCAAGCTCACAGCTTCCGCAGCAGGACTCGGGCTCTGCCTGCACCAGGGCCATGCAGAAATAGCCTGTCTGGAACAAACATGCTGTTGTTCTGGTGACCCTGGCAAAGGTCTGAGTCCCCAGCATGTTTCAGCACGTCCCTCCCTCTGGACCCTGGTGCCCAGGGTCCTGCACTGCTATCTGACATTTTGGGCAGCAAGAAGAAAAAAGAAAGTCAAATGTGGGAATGAAATGGGCATTTTTAAATGCTCCAAGGGGTTTTATTCACTTGCTTTACCATGGGGCTTCCTTATGCTGCAGCCCAGGTGAGGAGGAAGCAGTCCAGTCTGGTGATCTGTGGCCACCCCTGCTTAGTCAAGATGGTCACGCTGTGACTCGTGCTCTGGCCCTCGCATGAGCCATCAGCAGACAGGAGTGTTTCAGGAGACTTGACCAAGTAAGGTTGTGCAATGCGGCCAAGGCCTCCCCAAACACTCGTTTGCAGGGAAGTGTTGTGCAACAATCACTCATTTACTCACAAGGAAAG
>NW_009944515.1:0-29053 GCF_000696875.1 Nestor notabilis | reverse complement strand
GAGAGAGAGGAAGTGGGAGACCGGCTGAACCCAACAGCTTCTGCAAAGAAAAAACAAAAAGCCCATGTGGCCACTATATGCACAGAGATAACTTAAGGCCACTCTGCACCCAGTGATAAAATCTCTCAATAATTCACTGCAATAATTACACCAACAGGTCATACATAACCGAAAATAAAAGCCATAATTCTAGAGGTTTTGGGCCTCATTATGCATCGGTCACAAACTGTACTTTGAAACCTCGCACAAGACTGGCTTTTTTCCACAGGCCTGTGCAGGGATTCAGGCAGGGACCCCTGGAGGCCGACAGTCCAATCCCTGCTCAAGTGGCCCTGCCACCCAGCACTGCCCAGGGCCTCGTCCTCTTAGTGCTGCAGGTCTCCAGGGCTGGAGATCATACAGCCTTGCTGGGCCCTGGTCCAGCATGTGAGATGCTGGATGTGAAAATTTCCTCCTATCCAGCTGGTGCAAAGCCCGAGTCCCACTGGAGTCCCTCCTTGGATGGATGCTGCTGCTGTGAGATACTGACCAGCTCTGCCTGCGGTGCATGGGATTACATGTAAAAGTGCTGTTGTCTCCTGCCTCTTTTGGGGGATCATGTCTCTAGGAAGGAAGTGGCCTCTCATTCAGAGTTGCCCGAGCTCTTGGCATGAAATGCTGCTCAGTCAGGACTTCAGCTTAAGCGTGCTTTCCCTCTACTGCTCCTCCATCCCTGTTCTCACAGGGCAGAGGCTAAGCACAGCAACTAGAGGCCTGCAGCCTCCTACCCTGCAATGGGCACAGCTGCTCAGCAATAACCTTAAGCTGTTATGGTAAGAGAAGATGCAACTTGGTTTGGGCAGAGCTAAAATAATACAGGAACGTATAAAATTGAAGTGCATTATTACTTCCTGCTTTATTGCTAGTAGAGAAGGGGCAGCAGTTACATGCACTCTGAACAAAACTGTGTCCATGTAAGTTTGCATTCTATAGAAACAGCACACACTGCTATGGAAGTTGATCATGCCCCCTGCCCTCCAGGTCCTCTCAAAGGACAGGCAGTGAACTGCTGTGTGCAGCAGGATGTCGGGTAGAAACACACAGCAGATTTGGCACGGAACAGCTGGGGAAAGGGCCTTGAGGAGAATGGGAAGCCCTTGCTAGTGCAAATGACACTCTTGTGTAGGGTTACACAACTACTCTGCTCAGGAAGGGTTTTTGTAAATAACACGGACCCAGCTTTGCCTTGCCCTGCCCTGTCTGGTGATGATGATTTTCTGGAGAACCTGATAGTTTTCCGTATTTTGCGGAAGTCATTTCTGCATCCCAGCATTCTAGAAATGACAGCCTGAAGCAGCTGCATGCCTAAAGGAAGAGTGAGGGTGCCTGCACTTGCCTAATACACCACCGCAAGATACTGTGGTGTAACACTGACCTTGCACAATCCTAAAACTGTTTTCTCATCCAGCTCTATTACCGTCCCAAAATAAACAGCCTGCTGTGCAGGCATGAAGCCTGCGTGGTGCTATTTGGAGGCCTTAAAACAAATTTATTGATCAGAGAAGGTGGTTTTTTCCCTTCTGCATGGCTGTTCCCTCAGTGATTGCAAAGGAAACGGGTCTCTGGATACAGACTGGAAATTCAATAGCACACTAATTTTTGTGGGGCAGGAATAAGAACCTGCTGCATCTCAGATGGTATTGTGGGCACAGTAACATCTTCAGCAGACTACCTCCCCCTTTCATTTCAGCACATCCCTGAGGGAAGGGGTAACAACTCCAGGGGTAGCATTTAGGATGGTGAAGCTCTGGAAATCACTCTTGCAGGAGGAAAACAGAGAGTTATGTTTCAGCTTTGCATCCTCAGAGCTACACAGGTCTGCAGGAGGGCCATGAGGTACAAGTGCTACCTGGGTGTCAGTAATGTGTGAAAATGAAAATCAGAATGGTTTGGGTTGGAAGGGACATTACAGATCTAGTTCCAACCACCCTGCCATGGGCAAGGACACCCTCCACTAGACCAGGTTGCTTAAAGCCCCGTTCAACCTGACCTTGGATGTATGCTAGGAGCTGACTTTTTATCTGATAATTACTTTCTTGAGGCTTACTTAGTATGGCTGGAGACTCTTAGCTGTAAAGGGAGGTTATCTGTGAAGAACCTGGAGGACTTTTTGTGGGGTTTTTTTCCCCTTTGCATTCTAAATATGAAAATCCAGAAGACCAAAAGCCTCTTTTGAATACTTGGTAAGAAAATGGACATTTCTAGAATGTGAAGAAAATGGTTACAGCTATGAAGCAATGATGCTAAGTGCTTCAGAAGCAGCCTGGATTTCTAGGGCACAGAACAACTCTAGAAGAAGAGATGTGTAAAACTTAGCAGATTTACTGTATATATTCAAACAGGGCTGTGAAGAAGACATTTTCCCTGTCCTTTCAAAGTGACTAGGGGTTCTTGGTTGCCTTCTTTTATGATAGAAGCCAGACTGCCCAAAAGCTGTCCCGTGTGACCAACCCTCCCTCCTGCCATCAGAGAAACATGTGCAACACATTCAGGCACTCAAGAGTTTCATACTCTCTTTAGACTTCTGCTAAAAAAACCCATACAGCTGTACAGCTGAAAAGAAACAAGAAGCAACTCAAAAGCAGCACAGGCCTGAATTTTCAACAAACTCCAAGGTGCAAACTTTCATTTCTTAATTCACTAAACCCTAGTTCCACCTGCTTTCACTGTCTGCCATCCATCTTGATGCCTGCTGTGGTCCAAGCTTTCTCTCCTTCACTCAGCACACAGCTGGAAGTGCTAATGTCCCTGGCTTTGTCTGGCTCTTCTTTATGTAGAAGTAGCTTCGCTTTCAGCACCTACACCCTCTGGTTCTGGATAGCTCTGGCCTGACTATGCTGGTTTAGTTTTTACTATAGCTTGGTCTTTTCCCATGGAGATGAGGTAATTTTGCATATAATGCATTCTGGAAAGGGCCCCAAAGTATTTCTGTATCCTGTCTCCACATGTAAAAAGGCATAGACAACCTGAAACTCCTTTGAATCACCTCATAGCCTCTAATTTTCCCTATTTGTCATTTACTGAGTCACCTCTAAGGAATGGTGCCTTCCAATGTGACTTTAGGCTTTTGATAATTTTTGTTGTTGATGCTGGAGGTTTGATTTGTTCAGGGTTTTTGGGGCTGCTTTCTTTTTTTTTTGAGATGACCTGCCTTGTAGAAGGCTTCCAGGGGACAGACTTTTAATGCAATATCATAAAATTAATTAGCTTTCATTTATTTTCAAGACACAAGATGTCTAACACTGTATTGCCCTGTAGGTTGGTGACACCATCAACTTCATTTTTATTCACAGGCAGCTCCTGTACTTTGTGACTTCCCACAGGTTTGTGTGTATACACATTTAATTATAATATACTGTTGCTAAATTTACAGCATTAGGTATTTGTGTTTTTCTTTGGGAAACAGTGCTTTCTACCCATAAAGACTTTCACTGTTCACAGTTTAACTGTGCTGTTCACATCCAATAGTTCTCAAACGCAACTAATTTCTTTAAACTGTTACGGAGTTAAAGCTTAAAGAACAAGCTTTGGTTTCTTCACTCTTTACCAATCTGCAAATTAGTCACTGCAATGGAATTCATTAATTTCTCTTAAAAAGCTTATAGTTAGCAATAGTATTAAAAAAAATTTCCTGAATAAACAACTCAATGTTTAAATTTAGCAGAGATTTAACAATCACTGACAGGCGGCCTGTAGTGTTCATCCAGAGATTCCGAAGAGCACTGCATTTGAAACAAATCATCCGTTTGAAAGCTCCGTGTGGTCTGTCAAACCAGCAGGCTGGCAGCAGGTGGGGACACAGGGGAGAGCACATGTACTGCTCGTGGTCAGGTACCTCAGCTCCCAGCACAGTTCCAGCACAGTGGTTGACTCTCTGTCATGTTGCATGCACATAAAGTCTGGATTGTTACAGTTACAAGACGTTATCTCGTGTAGTAATATCAGGGTTATATCAGGGGCTGTTGTTTACATTAATATCCATGACACACTTTATCCATGGCCAGGTATATTCTGCAACAGAGAACAGTAACGATGAGAAACTTTTCAGGTGCTGAGCTCTCAAACCATTTCCCAAACTGACTGCAGCAGGATGTCACCAGGAGTAGGGGCAGCAGTTCTTCACCTTCCAGGTTGCATGTGCATGCTGCCTAAACTATCCATCTGCCCTCCCCTTCCCTACTCCTCTGCTTTCCTCTTCTCACATGACTCACAAGCTAGGATCCCATCCTCTACCACAAACTCCCAAGTTAGAATTTCAACAGCACCCTTCCCTTGCCCCTGCTGCACCACCGTAAGGGTCAGCTCAGACCATTATCTTCCCTGCTTTCCTAACACAGGCTCATAGATGGGGGCCCTTTCCTCACCAGAATGGAGCAGTGCTGTGATCTGTTTGAGCCAGCAGCTGAGGCGGCAGTAGAGAAAATACAGCAGGTTCCAACCGTGCCTCAGGGTAAGATCATACAGGAGTTACAGGGCAACACCCTTGCACCAGTCATGCTATTTTATTATGTGGTACAGTGGGATCCTCTGACTGACCTTCCCCTGAGGGTCTTCAACAAGGAAATTAAAGGGTTACTGGGGAAATGGATCATTACGACCAGGAGAGAACTAATAATGCTATGTTGTCCAAAGTAAGTATTCGTAACTTTAGAGGGAGAACTTGAACTGACTAAATGGTCATCAGAGCAGAACACATGAGAAGGTTTAAGCATTAGGCTTCATCTGCCCATCAGCATCTGCTTTTTTAGCCATAGATAAAACCACATAGTGTATCTGGAACCTCCTTACCTGTCAATGGGGTATCCTCCTTCACAAACATTGACCAAGGCATACAGCTGTCTCAGTGCATACTCATACTGAAATAAACAAACATTGTCAAGAATTTCAGTGATGAAGAGCAGGTATTGTTTATCCAAAAGAATTATGGAAGTGATTTAGAAATGCTGTTAATATTCAAGGTATTTAATTGACAATCCAGCACTAGGCTAAATGTATCTTTCTTCTGTTCACTTTGCTCTTTAAACTTCATTAGGTAAATTCAGCTGTTGCTACACATTGGTCCCTCGGGCAAGGCGCACCCATCTAACCAATTGCATTCAAAAACCCCTTACATATACAACAACAATAACAAAAAAAACCAACCCCAAACAAAAAACAAAACACCAAAACCAAGGAGAACTAAAATTTTAGAGCAATGGAGCTGCCCAATAGCCTGGTTGATTAGAAGGTCCAACTGAAGGACTGCTTTTGATTTGCATACAGTACTTAGATCTTGGCCAACTGGCAGGTAATCCCCCAGCTTTCTGCTAAAATCAGTTAATTTGCTATTGACTCATTTTACCACATGCCACTGCCCACTTGGGTTATCTTGCCTGACATCAGGACTGGGTTTTCTGGAATAGGAACTGACCTCTCATTCTTGTCTGAACAGTGCTCTGCACAACAGGATTTGGCTTTCAGTTGGGATCCCAGGAAGAGTAGACAATAATAAAACCCCTAAACTAAAAGGTGGCTCTCAGTAATTCAACAAGACCATGGAAGTAGCAGCTAGGCTATTGCAACAAACTATGCAAGCCACCATCATATACAGAAATCTAATATACTGGGATTATGAATTTACAGTGGTGGTGTTCGTGTTTCTGTTTTCCAGTAAAGATGCCTCAAGCAGAAATACGCAACTTATTTAGCACTGGGATTTCTAGGGGGGGTGTTGATGAGAGGACAGCACTCGTTAGTAAATTATTTTTGGGTTATTAGTAATCTTCTTGCTTATCTACAGGTGTAGTGGAAGTTGTTTCCTGTTTCCAAAAATATTACTTACCCTTTCTGCACAACTAAGCTGTATGACTGCCCCCAGGCTACCTTTTTAAATAAAAGCTGATTTTGCAGACATGCATATGACTACTGTGCTTGTTTTACCAGTAGGTTTATCAGGTTATATCTAACGCTTGACTTACCATGGCTAAGTGCCAGTTGAAGCAATGAGTTTTGAAGTGGGTCACCGCTGACTGGTAGCAGTCGTAATTGCTGATGGTCAATCTGTCTGACAGAATTTGTTTGGTCTGTTCTTCTGATCCTGTTACTAAGGTGATTATCTTTCGCATGGATTCTTGGATAAATTCTTTCACCTGCACATAAACCAGTAAGAACTTAAACCATGTTTTTCTAAACCTAATTTGAAGACTTTGAGATGTCTCTTTTCCTTAAACCGTCAACTCTTGAGCTTTTTAAGGAACCAAATCTTGCCATTTACTTTTACCACAGTCTTTTGGACCTTAACACACCAATGAAAACTAGGGAGACAAAGTCAGACTCCTGGCTCCCAAAATCATACACTGCCCTTCTAGTGTTCTGGCAGAATAAAGAAAACACCACCACCAACAGTACTATCATTCTGCAGGAGCTATTTGATTTGGGAGACTTAAATTCTACAGAGACAAGAATTTCTCTAATACCAAAGAGTAACTCCTCCCAACAAGAATCCCTGTGGATGCAGATGAGGACTTTCATGGCAATAAAAGCTGAGACTAACTTTTGCACTTCCTAACATTTTCCTAGATAATCACTACTGAATGTGCCTTGTGGAATTTTAAAGGAAGAATAAACCATCAGCTGGAGGTTACCAGTCTGAAAAGGAATTCTGTTGCAACTTGCAAAAACTGCAAGCAATCCCATTGGCTTCAGGGGTGTTACTATTGCTTATGATGGAAACAAACCTGACCTGGCGTGTAGTTCAATTATTTAATTTTTTGTGCTTACCTCCAAGTGTACTTTTATTTCTGCAGCAATCTTCTTAGCCTCATAAATGTCATTGGTAACCATCAGCTTTCGCTTCATGATTGCAAGAGGCACATCAGGACTAGGCGTTAGGTCATAGTGTTCTACAGGTGGCAGAGAGATGGGGACAGCTTTCTTCCCCATGCCCTGAAACTGCATCACTTTCATGGAGGAGATGCTCTGAGGGTTAGAAAGTAAAAAAATGGAAAGTGTCAATCCCCTCCAGTAGACAGTCTGTCCTTGCTTTGACATGCAAACCCAACACTCTGAACTTGCTTTGTTACAGAAAATAAAGGAGATCATAGAGTTGTGTGTGGGTGTGCTCATGTTGGGTTTTCCAATAAAAGGGCAAAGCTGCCAAAAATTGGGGAACTTTTATTTCCAAAACTCATGGTGGGGAAAAAGATCCATCAGGTTCAGTAACCCGATTTCTTTTATTTTACAAATATTTAATGTGTTGAATAATGGGACTACTATAAATGATATATCACCTCTTAGCTCTTCCCATTTGAAGGATCAGTGTACTTATTAACTTTTCATTAATATTCACAATATGTCTGTAAGTGATAAATACCCTTCTTATACTTGACTGAAGTGTTAAATCTCTGAAGGAGCTTGGAGGACAATTCATATCCTGACTCCCTAGATTAAAGCATAATACAAGGCTGTATTTCTTTCGTATCATCTCTTAAATGCTCAGTGGTCTTCTAAGATGAACAGTTTCATTTTCTAAATCAACTCTGCCAGTTTATAGTAGGGGTTTTTGGGGGGGAGGGAGTGTTGTTTTGGGGTTTTTTTGTTTTGGTTTTGTTTGTTTGGGGGTTTTTTAGAGAGTGAAAGCATAGAGCACAAAGGATTTTAAGATCTATCTGACCAGGAAGCCCACTCAAATACATACTCTGTTTCCATACTGCATCACATGGCTGGTGTTGGTACGTTTCTTCACCAGCTGAAACTGCTTGTGGAGTGTTTCTTTTCTTAGGTCCTCCTGCACGAAGAAACACAGATATTTAAATTCAGCTATTCTAAAAATGCTCAATTTAAGCACTTCTAAGCATTAAGGAAACCTGGAAAGGGTCTTAGCTGTCAGTATGTGGAAGGAAGTATAGGGCAAGAGCTATACAAACTTTGAAAGACGTAAAAGTAAAAATTGAAAGGAAGATTAGACAGCATATTCTCAAATTCCTTTTAATGATCTCCTCATCTCCCAGCAAATGGGCAAGAAGGGCTAGCATACAAATCCCACATTTGTTTCATTAGTACCGTTTCCCATTACGCTAACAAATGGGTTAGCCACAGCTCACTAAGGAGCCCTGAAGCAGAGGTACAACCTCCTGAACTACCCAACTTGTTTAACAAATTTGGAGGTGTGGTCTCAGAAAAGCAAATCAAGATTATGTGAATTTCAAACCAGAAGTCAGACAGTTTCTAATCTTCTAAATAACAAAAGAATACAATGTTTCCAAAAGTTAGTTTCAGAAAGAAATCTAGTGACCCAAACAAATAAAGATTGTATGTAGTTCTGAATAGTAGAAAAATACTTTTTAACAACTCAATTTGTTTATTTCAGTCTCTCATAAGAACAAGTATTTTCACAAATCCTGTAAAGGAGCTATTTTTAAAAAGCGAGGTGATTTTTCATGCATGGAAATGCAGAAACCTCATCTAAGTAACTTACCATATCTGAATCTTCCATCCAATTCACACTGTACCAGTCCCCAAGATAAGTCTGCCTTTCATCATCATAGTAACATGCATACGATGACTCTCTGGGATTGGCAGCTGTTGTTGCATAAACTGTAAGACAAATAGAAAGCATTTTTTTTAACCCCTTCCACATGATTTAGTACTGAGCTGCACGTGATGTATTTGTGTAACTATTTTGGCTTTCAGTCACTTACTTCTAAATAGCAGGAAGGAAAGAAGCCTGTTAACCATTCTGTTCAGTCGGCCTCAATGCTTTAGAATACTTAAGCATACTTTTAGAATACTGTTAGAAGTATGCTGGATGTGTGGTCTGGGGTGTTTAAAGAATAGTATACACTTCTGAGGAGAAAATCTACTATTTGAAGAACTGCCTGAGAACACTGTGCACTGACAACATCTATACATTCATTTTCTTTATTACAATAATGATTTTTCCCCAAACTTGAAGTAAATCCTCTAAATCATCTTTTCTTACAGAAAACCACAGAATGGTTTGGGTTGGAAGGGACCTCAAAGATCACCTAGTTCCAACCCCCCTGCCATGGGCAGGGACACCTCCCACTAGTCGTCTCTAACACAACACACACACGATATCTGTAAACACATCTTACAGGCATTAAGACAAAACCTATTCTGGCTTTTTGCCAAAGTCACCTCTTAGCATACTTGTGTAACTTCATAAAGTCCAAGTGTCGAAATGAAAAAGCGTTAGGTTTGCTTTTATAGAGCTAAAGCGTTGTTTCTACTCAGAAAGTACTTAAAGTTCAAAAACCAAAATAGTCTTAAATCTTGTCCAAGTAGGAAAGTGCTCTTCTTAGCACCCTTTAAAATGCTTACTAAGTAAACTGTTAAGCTTTGTACTTCACTACTGAAATCTGCCAAAGACAGCTTCCTACTATAATACATAAATTATCAATTTTCTGCCTTTGTAAGTCCATGGCAGAGCTGGTGGTGAAACCAGGGAGTCCTTGGACTGGAAATTCTGAATAGAACAAACTTCGAAAAATGGCAATTCTCTGAACATTCATTTTGAACAATCATTAATATGAAACTTGGTGTGAACTTTCTGTAAGCCTTTGATAGGGCTGTAAGAAGTCTAAGTGGGTGCCAGGCAGCACACTCCAGGGCCAAAGAGCCAGGAAGCCATGGATAAGCACATGCTTGGTCTTCCCTGCAATCACAGCTTCAAAACTACAAGCAAGCCAGACCATTCAGTCTCCTGGGTTATTGTACAAGTAAGTACAGCAAAATCGCCTGGCAATGGTGTCTCACATGTGCCTTTGCTACTCAATGAAACTGATAGCAGAAACTTCACATCTACTGTTAGCAGTGCTAAGGCTGAAAAATTCCAGTATGACTTACTACCAGTTAAGGGCAACCCCATAGTTCCTGAAAACAAATCATTTTTCAACTTCTCAGTTGCAAGAAAAAGAAACCCCCAGTAGTCTTTATAAGACTCCATTACTTCTTTAAAAGGAACTTCCCATAAGTGGAAAATATCACTTTCTCCAATTCTTGCGCTCCCTGCTAAAACTCTACTCTACTAAAAACTTCCACTGCCTTGAACCTATCCTTGACACGGTACCTGCTTAGGTATGTGACAAGTTGTGATATTTAACTCCAGTAAGTTAACTGATTGCTCACCATTGATATTATCAGGCAAATGATTCATCATAGATCCAGACTCACATGCTTCAATATAAAACACCATCTGCAAGATAAATCAGAGACCTTAAGAAATTCCATGAAGACACGGACGAAAGTTCTTCAGTGCTTTTCAGTGGTAGCTAGTTGGCCTGTACTGCTGTGCCTGAACAAGAGCTATCCATAATGCTCTAAAATAAAAAACCAAAAGCAAATAGTTCAATTTTTCATTTCTTGGAAACTAAAGTATGTGGAAAGGGGAAACAATCACAATGAAAAGAAGTTATTAATCTCTGTAGAATCCATGGGGATCTACTGACTAATGTACAAAGCACAGATCAAATACACAGTCACTAAAGAGTGACACAACACACAGTGTGCACAGTAATGTACCACTCCTGAATGTGGTATTGCTGGAACCAATGGCCATTTCTGTATTCCTAAATACAGCCAGCCATAGAAGAGAGATTACTGCAGAAAGTTGCTCAAAGAAAGGCAAGCTGCTAAAATGTTATAAATATTAGTTTTTCACTACATGTGATGAAATAAATGCACAGAATTTTCTAACAAGAGGTACAGTCTCTTAAGTTATATTAGTAACTGTAAGAGAAACATGTCGTATATCTAGACTTCCTGTAGCGACAGTGCAGTCTGAAGCAAACAAAGTACAGGAAGAAAGAGTCAGGTACATATTATAAGGGTGTAGTAGTTACAGATGGTGTTTCTCCACTGTTGCTCAGAATATATTCTCCTTTATCAGAAGGCTGTTCGCTAAATCTCAACATCTATTGCAAATACAGAGGAAACTAAAAATGGAAAGAGAAAATTTGGATAGGATCAATACTTTTATGTACAAAATCCTAATCCAAATTCCATTGCATGGCAACAACTTCATCCTGTTTTAAATAACTCTCAACATGAAGACAAATGTCTCTCTTCCGTGCCAGCTGCTCCTTCAATCTCACAACTTCCAATAATGCTTGTTTACCTTCTGGTATTTTTTGTGACGATACATGTACCAAATAGTCTTATTCAAGTCCTTCACATGAAGCTGTAAAATAAGAAGCCTTATATTAAAACCACTTATGTTCAAGAGAGACACAATTCACGTAATAGGAATAAATACTAACTGTTGTGGATATGTATACTGTTTCCCATTAAATGTATCTGGTGCTTTGCCCAAAATACAATGTTCCTGTATTTACCACTCTGGAAAAGATGAGTAATGGTCCCAGATGATAAGTATAGTGCACCAGAAAGTCAAGTCATACCTGTGTGAAATAGTCTGCTTGGACCACTGAAGTCCAATGAAATATTAAATTACTTAATTTCACCTGCAGGCTTAAATTCAAACTGGAAAAAATCCAAACTGTTATGATGAGAAGCATATTGCTCTTTTTCTGCCTCCCCCCTCAATATGGCAAAGCATCAAATATTTTTGTGTTTTACATTTGTTAGTTACTATTTTAGTATGCCACTAAAAGGATGGGTTTTATGACAAAGTAATCTCCCAAATACTTACATCGTCATCAGGAAAAGCCAGAAGTCCTGGAGCTCCATGGTCAGTGAAATAAACAAACACATGATCCTTGGGACCACTGTATTGAAAAAATTGCAAACAAGTTCTTTCTAACCACTCCAACCTGATCTTCATTACAACAACAGTCATCTGCTTCTCAAAGCTAACACATGTCAATATTTGAAAATAATATAGCTGAAGCACCTCCTTTTGGTATTGCTTTTTTCCTCTCAAAGCACAGTACTTTGGGTGCTTATGAGAAGAGATGAGCGTCTGCAAAAGGAATGAAAACAGGGATATAAGCTAGTCCTTCAAGCATGGGGAACATGGCAAGTACACTTCATGTTTCAAGCTGTAAACTGATTGCTGGTGAGGCAGGGGCTGGTGCATCGAGTATGGTGGGAGCACAATAGGTTTTTAATGTCTATCTGAAAACTCTGTTATACTGTGGACATTTGTAGCAGTCTGGTTAAAAAGGAATGTTTTTATCACTACGTTATACCAAGGCACCAATAATACAGAGAAAAACCACAAAAACATCTTTCTAAGATTCTTACATGTGTTTATGTACTTCCTTGTTATCTGCATGCCATACTTAGCCAAATCAGTGCCAGCCCATACCTCCATGGAGAAATGATGTGTATACAAACTCACCCATTAGGCTAGACTGGCATTTACACTAAATCAGCTGAGCACTGCATGCTCACAGGCTTTGATTCCCTAATATCTTTGTAATACACAGTTTGCCATAGATTTTTATTGCACTCTAAATCTAACAGATCACATTTGGGTGATATTAAAGTCTTGCCCTAACAGATAGATCTACAAAGGGATTTTGCTTTTAAACTGTATTCAGGAACAATTAACTACAAAATACGTGAACAGACTGTAAGGAGTCTCCAAGCCCTCCTCTTTTCCTCTGTATCAGTGATTCAGATACGCATATTTGCTTTTGCTCTTTCCTGACTGCAAAAACGTACAACTGCAGCAGCCCAAGGGGACACTGTCCAGCCTTCTGCATGGCCAATAACCTGCTGGTTAGGGAACAACCTGGAAAACAATCTACAGGCCTTCTGGGCAGAGGATAATTGAGTTCTTGTCCCACCGAATAGCAGAAGTCAGGCCACTTGGAAATTCACATGAGAGCCTAACAAAGAACGGCTAAGTGTTATTTTTCTGGGTCCCACTCTTGACCCTAAGTACAAAAAAATACAACGAAGCTGAAATGTAAATAACTAGGACTTTCATATGTGGGTTTAAGATGTCCTCCTGTGTAGCTGAAGAGTCCTTGGCCCCCGCATAGACACTCCCTTATTTGACTTGCAACATCAAGCTTTCACTGGGGAGGTGTGTTCTGAAGACCTTTGAAAGAAAAATGCTTTATAGTCACCCCCTGACTCATTCCAGCTACCAGGAAAGAACAATCTAGTAAATGTGCAGGAATTTATTAACTTTCTGCCTATATGCCTTGCATATATCATTTGCTATTTCAGCTTTTCCAAATGAAGCTTAAACAACTGGCAGCAATAGTTTATTGGACTACTTTCCTGCTGCTGCTTTTTTTTTTATTCTCCCCAATGCCCGGGCAGGATTCTGCTGTTCTGTTTCATTGCTTTACCTATAAAATTAATCTGTCAGATGAAGCACTTGGACAACTCTTCTTAAACTAGACTAGTCCTTCCAAATGGTCAAATTAAATTTTTAAAGGTTTTATAGGAAATACCGTACATAGAAAAATATAATATAAATGGTACTGAGTCAGAAATAGAACACACCTTACTAAATAGGCATCATACCTTCATATCTCAAATTCTGTAGAAGCAAGATGAATAACTGACACCAGATATCTTTCCAAGATGTCTTCTAATTAGGCCCGTAAATATATTGCTTTTATTCTTGAATAATAGATCTTACATTCTACTTAGCCAGTTGACAATTTATTATTGTTCATATATTAGAATACTGCCAAACTTACAATCATTTGTGTAACTTAGTTTACAAATACCTTAGGCATAATACATCCATCACACAGTTAATTGCTTATACTACTTTTTCAATCACAAAGATTTTTTTGCATTAAATATAAACTATAATTCCATTTCATTACATTCAGAGCCTCAATAACCTTACCCCTGCCACAAAGACCAAGACTGGGATTAGACATGCAACTCTTTCAGCTGATGAGCTGTTTAAGTTATCTTTGTCCCTCTGCCACAGACTGCTAAGTCTCACCACTTCAGGTGCCCAGTACAACTGTTTGTGTACATTAAACCAAGTCTTAGCAAACCCCTAAAACAAAAACCTTAACAAAAATCTCTCTGAATAGCCACTTTTGCATAAGACAGCTGTCTAAATACCTTAATACAGTTGATACTATCACCTAGAGATTTCATTCTGGACTCTATACCAGTTGAATATCAGCAGTTGCTTTTTGGTGTTTAAAAATAGTTTAAGATAGTTTAAGAAACCAGAACCACTGAATTTCTAATGTGAATGACCTGGAATTGCCTTTGATAGTAGTGGTGGATTCTCAAGTTGCTCTAATTTACCCTATTCTTTTGTTGAAATCAGTGCCAATGTACAACTACACATGCAATTATTTTCCAAATTGAACTTCTCTTACCTCTTCAATACTTTTCCTGATCCCACCCCCTTCATTGCTTCTGCATCTCCTCTGAGAATAGCAAGGAAGTTCTTTGGAGTAACATCCTAAGGATTTAAGAGGATTAAAGTTAAATCTGATCATAAAACAACAAAAAAAAAAAAAAAATCTTCATTTAGAAAGATGGCTTCTGAAAACGAGTCTATGTGTGGATGGCAAGCTTAGCTGGCCATCCCTTTCAATCACTCATTATATTATGTGTTAGCCTTGATGACTCACCAAATCATGAAATCACAAAGTTATTGGATTACTGTTCTGATTTAATGAACCAATTAGTCTTACACAGCTGTTCTTCAGATTGAGTTACATTTTTGAATGCAAGACTTTTCCTCCTTTTATTTCATGTGCCAGCACAAAAAACACTATAAAGGTTTATTTTTATGACCACTGCTTCACTTCAAAGCATTTATTGTTTATATTCATCTTTTGAACACCAAACTTCATGCCAAACCGCAGCAGGCTAATAAGGTGGAGGCTTTATATTATGTGCATGTTGGAGTATAAGCTATAGGCTGAAAGGATTTATTCAGAACACTGGCTAATGCTAAAAGGATTTATTCAGAACACTGGCTAATGCTAAACCTTCCCTCCAGAATGGTGTTTCATTCTTACCTCCTTTGTGTAGTCCTTGGGCACTCCAGCATACACATCTGTGCCATTAGGCCTATTGATGACAATGCCTTTTGTAGGATTTCTGAAAGTCGAATGGAATATAAATATGAATAATTAGCCATGTGCCATGTAACAACTAGGAAACCATTTAAACTGTCCTGACTAGCCGGCCTGCCTGGGAGAGCGCATGGGTACCTGCACCATATGATCTCACAATATAAACACCTTTTCACTTCAGTCAGTTACATATGCCTGCCTCAGGTGTCCTTACCCTCAGAGTACTTTCAAGTATCCCACTTCAGATCATGCTGATTTACCTGAAGATGTAGGCAGGTGATCTCTTATACTATGATCTCTCTTTCAATGTTCCCTTAAGGCCCCTTTACTCTTTGCTCTCAGTACTGCTGAGCACATGAAGTTCACTGATTTCTTTTGAAGCTGTCTCAGAATTAGAGGCTGTATCACTGAACTGTTTCACATAGACAGCAGTGATATGCTCTAGGCAGCCACCAAAAATGGGACACGTACACTGTTGAATGTACATTCTAGGAATTAAACTGATAAAAGTCAAAAAAGTCTTGCAATTCATACACAGAGCTCCTGTAAACTGTTACACCTGGGAGTTAAGGTCACTTACTCTCATAACAATGAAGGTCTGCAGTCCTCAGTGCCACAATAGATGCAGAGTTGTGGAAATAAGGTTTAGGAAGCTCAGGAGCACATTTCAAAGGAGAATTACTGTGCTCATGGATAAAATGTCTCCATGCATATCACAGGTGTTTTTTCCTTACAAAACTACTACAAACTCAAAATGCATTGGTGGCTATGGTGTGATTGTAGTAACCATACAGTTTGTGACCAGTGTACATTCATCACTTACTCATCATTATCAGCAATGTCATCATACATCATGACAATGATCTGGTCATCTGGAATTCCATTTCGGTGTACAATCTGGTATGCATGGCACACATCTGCCTGGAATTGAGCAGATTTTCATTATTAGCTTTAACAGAGATTAAAGACCAGACGAAAAATAATTTTGCAGGCCTAAGAGCAGGCAGTTATCCAAAAGTAACTGACCACATTCAAATATAAGCCATTGAGGGTTGCTAGAGGGATGATATGAACAGCTTAAACCAAAACTCGATGTCTTTAACTAGGAGTAGTTGCATTAGTTTACTAAAATATTTTGGTTTCTTATTTAAACCAAAACCAGAAGTTACTTCAGACTTGGTAGAGATGACAACATGTAACAAAAGGTTCTCAGCAGTGTCCTGGGAGAAAATCTAAATGAAAACTTTGTGCATTGACAGACAAATCCAAAATGTGCCAAGAAGCAGAAGGAAAGAGCTGGAGTTACACCAATTTCGATTGGTTCTGCACCAAGCCTGCACAACTAAGCAGCAAAGACTATCACTGGCTCAAGCAAGTGTGGTTTACTAATCTATCTCTGCAAAGATTTTATTAAATTTTGTTTTACTAGATGAGAATTTTGATTAAGGAAAATTTCCTTTTTACTTATGTATTTCTTGTAGAGTAACACTGAAGCAGCTTCAGGGCAAGAAAACAGAATTCAGTGGAAAATAGAATTGCAGAATTCAGGCTCTTTTCCTAACTTGTACAGGATATGAATAAGCAGATCTTCTTTGCAGAACCATCTTCCTATGACACAGAAATAACAACAGTCATCAAAGTGATATTACAGTAAATGCAAGCCTCTATCAGAATGCTAAATTCTTAGTAACCCCAGCCCAAATAATTATCTTTAGAGTTGCAGTCTGTGATTGACCTAATGGGATATTAACAATCATTCCTAAACCATAAAACACATGCTAGAAAAATCTGTGCAGATTTAATGGAAGAAATCTCATCTAACAAACACACACTCCAAATGCAGGCAAGAAACAAGCTTTAGAGCTTACTTCTGTTGAACTAATCTAATTTCCTAGTTTGTAAATCAAACTGAAGTGGTTTAAGTGTACCTATGTTAAGTTCAGATGACTTAGGAGTATTAGTGATTTTGACTGGAAAGGACACCGAGACTGTAAAATTCTGTCACTTTATAATCCTTGGTCTTCTAAGTGCCATTGAATCTGAGAAGAGAGGGTAGTTGTGCAAGATTCTGGGAAGGGTGAGGCACACTCAATGCTAATGAATTCTCCCACAGCAAAATCTCTTCACATGACTAACCCTGAATGTTAAACTGTCCTTACTAAAGCAGTTCCATCTTCCACTACACAGGTCAGCCTATGTTCTCGTCCCCCTGTCTCAGACAATCTGCACTGTTTATAGTTCTCCATTTCCCTGTATGTCATTATACCGTCTGCTGCCTCAACAAGTCAAAAGGTAGAGGTTAAACAGAATTATAAAGGCATGACCTATAATATGAAACAGCAGTGTGCAGGTTTGACTAAACATGTATTTCATTTTCAGAAGTAACCCAAGCAGAAGAAAACACTAATTGGGCTTCTCTACACTGATTAATGAATAGATCATAGATCCCCTCTCCCTCTCAAGACATAATACACATCTGTTATCCTGACAGAACCAGTTATAGGCTGGCAACACACAGAAATGCTCAGACATACTATCATGATATAATATTAACATATTCAAGCAGCAAGTGTCTGTGCTCCCACAGCCAGTAGGAACTTCAGAGGTGTTTTTAATTAATACCAGAGTACCACAAATCAGTCACACTTTGTAAATGTATATTTTTTGTCTCTCTTTCCTTGATTCATTGACTGCTTGCTCACTATGTCCTGTCTTAGTAAAGTCAACATTGGTGATAAATTTAAATGGGTTAAATTCCCTAGTGTGGCAGGAAACACAACAACATAATCAACTCCCCTCGACCTTAATTTACGCTTCTTTGAGGACTGCCCCAGCCTTTTGCTAAGACTTTTGCTAAGACTTTTGCTAAGGGAGCTGTACCTGCTGGTAGCATAATGATATCACTACACAGGCTAGAGCAGTGAAACCATGTTTTGCTGCTAAAGCTTCACTGGCTAAAGCAGGACAGTTCTAAGTAAAGAATTGGGGTTTTTTGCACAGAATTAGCTAACCTGACTAGCCACCTTTGATGTTGATCACATGCTCCTCCTGTTCCCTCCATACACACTACAATAAACAACCCACCTCTATAAAACCAGAATACAAAGTCCCCTGCTAGAGTAGGGCCGCATATGTGAATCTAGAGTATTTCCTGTTGATGTGTAACTGCCTCTCAAACACTGCTGAAACCACCCTAAAAGAGTACACTGCTTGGAGGAGATGGGGGAGGTGAGAAGCTGGAAAAATGAATTTGTTTCATGACACATTCATGCATAAATAGTTCCTGAAGGGAAAAGCTTACACTTCTGTTAAATTGGTTACTTCTGGTCTTATGACTGCTACGCTCATGGCAAAAAGCATGCGTAAGGAACTGTCAACTTCACTGAAAAGTGTCACTGTTCCCATTACAGGTACACTGAAATGCCATGGCCCTAAAAAGAATGAACTGTAATATATAAGCAAAGTAGAAGAATATGTCTGAAATGCCAGCCATGTTTCATTCCTTCACTTAAACACAGATCAGCCAAAAACTATAACTATGATTAAGAACTTAAGAAAGGTTTTCCCATAGCTTCGGTCACAATTTCGTAAACCCAATGAAGGAATGTTATTGAAGCCATGAACCAAAAAGATCCTTAATGTCTGTTACCTGCAAGACTGGAGAATTTAGGACTGTCCTGGAATAAGATACTACTTCAGTTGATAGTGTCCAAAACCCTGAATAAATAGAGTCCCTGGCTCATAAAGCTCAGTAAGTAGGAGACTAAAAGCAACAACTGAGAACAGACCCATGTGTGCTGTATTTGCTCATGTATGTTGCTAAGCTTTCCAGAGATAGATCATCTAGCTTTATATAATAGAGAGCTGAGCCACTTTCCCAGGGAATGGTGGGAGTATTCTTTCTCTTATGCTTTACGAGTGCTTAGCTGTATTTACAGCATAGCAGCCAGTCTCACCATAATAAAGCTGCTATACGGAAGTCAGGGTAACTGCTGAGGAGCAGAGAAATGCACATCAATAGTCCTTCCGCAGCCCAAGCAACTCTAATCAAACCCACTAAGATATGTATAAAACCAACAAAGAACTGAGAAGTCACAAGCATAAGACAATATACAAGCTAGCTTTGCAATGACTGTAAGCCTAACACATTGGGCAGTATGCTATTCAAAACACTTCAGATTTTTTCAGGGAGTTGGTGAGTTAAATGTGTAAGACAAGTTTACATCATCCTGAGTAGGAAACTGTCACAGTTCAGCCATTATAGAGGAAACAAGTCCCTGCAAGGTGTGAATGTCGTTCACAGATAAGTGCAAATGGTGGTTTTTTCCTGATCTTGTCTACACTTGAGGTTTGCACCACTCATAGTGGATCCTGACCTCTGACAGCTGAATCACAAGTCCTAGAAGCAGTTTCAGACTCCTTGTGGTTACAGGTGCAAACTCAGAGTTTCCAGGGTCTGCACAATCTTTACAAATTCACTGTTCATACAGCACATACAATGATGGGCTGCTTTTCCCACAGCTTTTCATGTATGAAATTGGAGGCATTTTTGAAGGTGTAAACTTCTTTCAAGGTTGTTTAGTCTGATGAACATGCAGTGCCACCAGATAACTACTGTGGAGGCAAAAGGGTATGTTTTGATTGTGTTGTGTGCAGACAGCATGCAAAACCACCAGAGCTCACAAAATATAAGTGTAATTCAAACATACAACATCATTTATTAACTATACCCTGAGCAGCTGAATAGTCTGCTGAGGTCTCAAACTGCAAAGGGTATCATGAGTGCTTAGTTACATGTAGAGAATAGCAATCACTCCAGTAACAAAAAAAGTCACATTGAGTAACTGCCTACAGGAACATTTACATCTACAAATTCACTTGTACACAGGCCAGGTTAGAGAAGTTCAGAGGAAGAAAGATTATGGCAAGAGGAAAGTGAGTTCAAGTCCAACCTATTTTTTTCTGCAATTTCTCCCTTGGAAAGCAAAGAATTACACAAATTTGCAATCCTGGAGCCCTGCTCTGCTTTCTGACAGTACAAGTATTATTCTACTGAAAACTAACATGCATTTCTGCATGTATTCACTATGGAATGACTTTCATGATGGATGAAGCACAGAACTGGAAGTCCAAGTCCTATTCCCAGTTCCACCACAGTGACATGTGCAAGTCATTTAAGTATCTGCAGTGCTTTTGCTCCCACCACTGGAAGGTGGGGAGCAGCATCACACGCAAAGACATGCTGATCAGTCTATGTGTTTCCAAAAAATCTGTTATAACTCCCAAGATGTAGTACCTTTCCTCCTGTGTACAACTCTCCTCAAAGTCTATGGCTCAGCTGGTTTTTCTGGGAACAAATTTCCCCAATTTTTAGATACCCAAGGCACCCATCTCTAGCTTACACTTCATGGTGCACACACACCATGGATTTTCCATGACTATCCGCTGCGTCTGCCCTCCCATCATGGGTGCTCACTCCTGCCAGGCCCTTAAGGTTGGCCACAAAAGGCCACTAAGCAAAACAGCACAGGCTGCTGACATGCTGTGTCTTCTGGGACTTGATTCTTTTCATAAGAAGCTAACAGGGACAGTGTCCTGCCCAAGACAGGTAGCAAGAGCTAAGTCCCATTCTGAAGGATCCTTCGCAGACTCCCTTGACATTGGTTTCATAACTTCAATGAGACTATTAGTTGTGTTCCAATTCTCTTTTTCCCCAAACGTTAATACTGTATCTGAAGCAAGCAGCACAGGTTAAAACAAAGAATTTTCTAGGACTGAAATTCTGAACAATCTGACATTGCAGATATTTTTCATTGTTTGGAGATGTTATCTCCAAAATAAAGGTGTTCAAAAAAATATCCGTTCTTGTTTTTCTAACCTTGAAAAGCATGACCACATTCAGAAGTTAATTTGCTTCTGTGAAACTGGCATATTCAGAAGACTTACTGTTGGACAAACATGTAAGTGTGCATCATGTGTTCTTCATAACTTTATACCTGGCAGATGTACTTGCCAGTGAAGGCTCACTGACAGAAAGGTTAAAATCTTTACTCTAGGATAACTGCGGAAAAGGAATTCTCATGAGGCACAGCTTCAAAAATGTAGTTATATTTAAAGAATTAATGTTGTGGTATTAATTCCTCCTAGAGTGGAAGGGAGCCAGTAATACTGGTTATACAGCATTAGCAACAGCCAGAGCACAACTCAGTAATTTAGACACCACAGAGCAGGCAGTGATTGAGTATAACTCAATACAACTAGTATTCTATAATTGTTTTCCAATTTAAACTTCAAAAATATCTTTTTTGTTGTTTGTTTGGTTTTTGGGCTTTTTGGGTTTTTTTTTTTTTAAGATTTAATTTGAAATAGGAACAGTTTATATTAAGGCTGTAATATTCCGACTACGATTATCAGGTTATAGCTATAGTGCAAGGAGCTGGAAAAATCCCTAAAACAAGTTTGTCAAGGTGTTGAGCTAGCATTTGCCAGTAACAGGTTCTTCTCCAGATGCAACAAGGCTGTCAGTCTGGTTCATTTAGTTTTAAGCTCATTACTGCACTGGAAGTTACAAACTGAATGTGAGCTGAGAGGGAGGATAAGTGTAAACATAAAATGCAGTGTGCCCAACACATGAAGGCTCATTTCTTCCCCAATCAACAGAAGTAGAGAGGATGAAGCCTCTCTAGATTTTAGAGGCAGTTACATTAAAAATAATAAATACTTTAAAAGTTTCAGTGTTCAGCAAATCAGCTGCACCCAGTATATTTAATAGAGTTTAACTTTTAAAATGCTGGTTTTGTACACTAGTGTTTCAATCTCTGTCAAGTTCATCTTAACAAACAAGAGTTTAGTAAACTGTTTTCCTAACATTTAGAAAAATACAAATGCATACATAAATCAGAAGTAATGGACCCTGTTCTCCAGGAAAACAAGAGGTAGTTCCAAGTTTAGAGCAAAGACTGCATTTAAGCGTAATTAATCTGTTTAAGGGATGGTCCAAGAATTCCCCAAAGGAAAAAAAACTGCCATAGTCTCCTGACTGCTGATTATAAGTCTTGAACTTCATCAGTTAAGTCACTTGGATTTAATCCTGTCCATCCTGACACTCACACTCAGACCACTATTCCACAACACACTGGCTTTGACAGCAGTGTCAAACTCAGGAGTTCCTGTTCCCTTTTCACCCCTGCCATTCACTCTGATTCCTGCACCCTGGTGCACTGTATCCTTGTTGTGCCAACACAACACTGAGGCTATGCTGTCAAACACAGTGAGCAAACAGATTAAGGTTTAAAAAAAAAAAAAAAAAAAAAAAAAGGCACCCTTCTGCATGTCCTCCACCCCACAAAAACACACTGTGCATTTGCAGACTTTGCAGATTTTTAACTGAAGGAGGAATATAAGGAACATAAGAAAAAAAGGAAAAGAAAAGTAAAGAAACATGCATGCATTCCAAAGTAAGGTTTAATTCTAGACATCATTTGTTCATCAGGAAGTCAGATCCTCTAGACTAGTACTAGAATATTTAACCTAAATGATACAGGCTTCCCAGGATGCAGAAGTGTAATTAGAGGAAGAATACTGCTCCTCCTGCTGATGACAGCTTTTCAAAAGATGCAAGACTGGTCAAATTCACACACTTCTGGAAGTCTAGAAGTACTTGCCCAAATGACAGAAGGCCTGAGCTAGTCTAGGCAGCTATCATCTATCTCCCTGCAAACCTCAGAGCAGGCATTTTCTGGAGCGTGGCCAGCATCAGCACATGGGACAATGTAAGCAGTCCTTACCTGGTGTCGATAGTTGTACCAGCCGTTCGAACCTGCAACAATCACCACCCAGTGCTTGCCTCCATTTTCAGGTTCTTCCATGGGGAATGTGCTGATGCCCAGAGCACAGCCCAGCAGCAAAACTGCTTTCAATATCATCTTCTTTATTTACTCCACAAACGGAAGAGGAAAAAGAAAATAATCCCTAATGAAGAAGTTTGAGAGAAGTAGATTAGAGGACATCAGTCAAAAATAAACACAAAACAAACATCAGTAGTAATGCAGCTGTAAGCTTTTGTTGCTTGTGGGTTTTCTTTGCGTGTTACAGACCATTCAACCAACCCACAGTAGTTTCTGGTCATATCTTCCTTTAGCACCAAGCTGCTACTAGTTACATGAGTCTTCTTTCAGCTATCAAATCTGACTGAAAGTGATTCTGAATAGGACAACCAAGTCTTTCAGCTCCCTCTGGTTGTTTTGTTCTATAATAGCTGGCAATGAATAAGCCTCAAATACAGAGTAAGCCTCACTATCAAGTATTTATTTCACAGATAAAACTGTTTTTCATATTCATACTGTTCTCTTGGTCTCTGCTTATTCAGTTCCTTGTTTTCCACTCACTGGCAATTCGCCCAGTACTACTGAGTCAAATCCTGGGTGATATAGGTACAAGGATCCATAGACACGGAGAACTGCTTGGGACTTGGAAGGTCAGAGTGTTACAAAAGCTCTCTGTGCCTACAAAGCTAGAGAGGGTGGATGCAGAGCGCTGCTCTTTTGCACAAGATAGAGCCCTCACCGCTAGGGTTGGGGGGAAGTGCAGACTGCAAGAGCCTCATGCTATTTGTGTAACCTCTTATGCTAGTGGAGAGCAAACGTGAACCTGTACCACATGAAAAGAGTAGCATTTTCATCTCATTTGCACAATGGTCAAGAGTTTGCACAAGGTGCACAGTGAGAGAAAAGCCTATGGATGTCAAATTCAGAGAGGCGGAGCCAGAAAGGAGGCCTGAGCACAGGCAAAACCGGCTCTTTCTACTTTCCTGAGAGGATTAGAAGTAGTGTCCCCACTAGTGAACTTCCTGAGCACCTTCACTGTGTGTTAAAATGTCTGCTTTAAAAGCAAACAATCTGGTGACATCTAACCCAAGATACTGTTTTTTCGAGGGGGTGGAGTAAGGTTAGGTATATTGGTCACAGTCTCAGGTCTGCTGCATCTCATCTGCTCTTAGCACATGCGCAAAGATTATGTATTTCCTCCTGCTCCGAGGGATGGAATTTTACTCTGGCCTTCTCACAAAAAAGATTCTGGAGGTTGATCGTTGCTGCTATGTATAGAAGAGGTGGTGTACCATGAGGCAGAATAGCCTACTTTAGCATGATTGTCTCTGGAATAAAAGCTGGAAACTCTCAAGCCATGCAACACAGTCACAAGGCACAATGTCAAAGCTACCACTAAACCAAATAACTAAGCAGTATCTAAGTCAACCTCAGTTCCCCACAGTCAAAACCATCCATCTGCACCTACTCAAATGAGGCTGAAACAGAGAAGTAGGCAGCTCACCTCCAGAGCTAGTGTGTGCAGTGAAGACTGCTAACGTAACATCTAGTACGGGTCTTTCCAAAACTGGATCTGCTGGCCACCAACATTAAGACTTGCAAAGCAGTAGTATGAAAAGTATGTTTTATATATAAATTTGGAAGGTGGTTTGGGGTTTGTTTTTTTTATTTTATTTTTAATGGACATATCGAAGTAAAGGAATTTACCTTAGCATATCAGCTCCTATAGGAACTGCTGTTACCATACAGAAAAGCTCAAGAACAGAACAGAAAAGACAGAACCAAATGTTAAGTGCTATTGACACTGCTTCTTCTAAAAACTCATCTGAATCTAGAAACTTCTCTTTCAGGAATGAGCCACGCCTGTCACTGCCTGCAAGCGTGAGATTTGGGACCAAGAACAATACATGATGATTTAACAATTTAGGGTTTGTTGAATTACTAGCTACTTCAGCAGTTAAGCGGATATGGAGGAATAAGTGAGTTTTTCTGCAGTTTGATAGACAGTTATAATCTCTCATGTTGAGCTGGAATTGTAAATTCTTGTCATTGTTGTTGCCGAACAGTGACAAGTGCCTTTGCATGGGAACTCTGCTTTACCTATCTTGTCACTTCTTCAGACGATTTAGACAAATAACATGCTAACAACTATGTGTGTTTACGACATCCACAAAAGCTGCTTATCCTGTTGCCTATAGCACTGCTAAGACTTAGACCAAGTTATTAAAAGGTTTGTAAAGCGCCAAAACACCATGAGCCAACAAGCCTATTCATTCCCAGTATTCTGATTCAGGTATATCTTAACTCCTGAAATATTAGGCAAGAAGAAAAAAAAAAAAATATTTTAGATGATCTGTTTAGAAATCTCAACTGAGTTTGACTTACTGGAATATGGAGCTGAATTTCATTCAAACAGATCCCTCAAAGCTCAGCATGTTTCATGAGAAGAAGCCTTTTCCACATTCACAAAATCGTAACTTTTCATTTCTCTAACTAAAAATCACATGTACTTACAAGATAAGTACAAAGAGAAAATAAATGGTTCAAATGATTGCTGAAGGGCAGGAAAGCCTTTCACATGATGCTTAGCTCTTAAAAGATGTAAATCATTAATTCAAATCCAGGAGATAGCAACAGAAGCTGGGTTGCTGCCATCTGTCCACTGGGCTGTATAACATGATGACTAATTTCAAGGCAGATCCTAGCAGACAGGCATCCATCACATGGGAGCTGTCACTGCCACCAGCTGCCAGTTACTGGCACACCACACAACAGAGACTGAAGTAGCTTCAGAAAAAACATGCTATGGAGTGCCAAGTCCTGATGCGGAAACAGTTTGAGGGGATTGTCCTTCCTGATGAGTTCATGCTCCAGACCATACTAACAGAGATTTACAGCTCTCAGGACACCAGCCTGCATGGGGCCACGCTGTGCAAGATGCACAGATACCACCCCTTCACTCTGCCTGCAAACAGACCCACAACAGAAAAGCCCAGCACCAGATCAAGGAACAAAGACTAAAGCTATGAAGCTCTCCTCAGGCAGGCCCTCCCTGAGGGATTCAACAGTCTCCCATGTGGCATGTGGATATCCAGATTCTCAGGTTTTTCACCTCTGCTGAGACAGAGTTGTGAATGATGCAGAAGGCTCAGGGGAGAGAAAACAAACAAACAAACCAAAACAAAAACAACAACCAACAACAACAAAAAAACCCCACCCACGAAACAAACACCAAGAAACACTTGCATTGTATTAGAAAACCACATGTTCTGTCATTCATTATTTAGAATAGAAAAAAAAACCCAACCCTCCTCTTTTATACTAATGACACATAATACTACTTATCTGTCTCCTCCTTTACCACAATTAAATTAACACGAGAAAAAAAGGTGAAAAAACCCTAGACATACCACAGTGCACTAATAAACTATGATTAATAAATGCTCAGCTCTCCAAGGTTCTCTGAGAAGCATTTAAAATAGGTTTAACCATTAAACACTTGCGGTAGAAACAGGCCTTTTATTGCTTGTTTCCGACTACTAAAAAAAACAACAACCAAAAAAAAAAAACCAAAAAAACCCAAAGCCCAAGCCCCTATATTTCTGCTTGTTTTAAAGAAAGCCTTTGAGTGCTCAGGCAGGCAATTTAAAAGACTCTGTTCTGGGTTGTACTGAATGAGTTCTTGACCTACAGCTGAGAAAAGAAAGTTCCTGTCATGTGCTACGCCTTCAGGTCATATTAGAAAAGAAACCAGCTCAGCTGAGCAGCTTACCATAGGTAGTAAAAGCCTTTATCTGAAAACAAGGAATCAAGGATCTGTCACTTGCAGTCCTAAATGCATGCCGAGCGAGACTAGTGGAAGAACTGAAAATTCACTGCAAGATCTTAGGTTTGGCTGATCTCCAAAAATACAAGAGGATTTGATCAGCTCTGGCTAGTCTTTCTGTTAAAAGAGTTAATTAACTTTGCTCTGGAAACCATGTCAGGAAAAAGGCAGACATAATGGGTTCAGCATCAGACCTACACAGGCAGAACCACAGCATGTATGCACACAGGTATGCTGCTGTGCAATTTCCAAGTCCCTGGAAGAAGTATGGCCAGAACTGCGTGGCTCTTGCTAGAACATTTCACTCATCTGTTAAAACCTGGTTTTCCTGACAGAGGTACCTGGACTGCTTCCCTTTACATGGCTAGCATTCACCTCCAACTTGATAAGAGAAGGATGCTTAAGAAAGGTTGCATCTGGATGTGGCCAGCTGCTGCTAGAACAATTTGGTCAACAGCCTGTTCCTTGAGTTCCCAACTTTGCTTTGGGAAAACAATCCACTAAGTTCAAAAATCTTAAAACAACAGGATGCCACCCTAAAGGAAGAGGTCGGAGTTGATCAAAGCATTTTCAACTAGTGCTTAGAGCAGTGTTGACCCTTCAGAGATTTAAACTCCAAATACCTCAAGCACAGGCTTTAAGAGCTATATAAACAGAAATCAATATGCATTTTTCCCTTCACATGAAATAAGTGAATTAACAGTAATCTTGGAGGAAAACAACAGCCTTAAGCCAATCAGCTGATCATCCCAGTTTTTCCTAGAAATCTCCATTTCTTTTCAGCTGCTCTTCTTATGACCACAACCCTTTTAGTTTTCTGAATCTAATCACAGTTCCTTTTTCCACCCAGTGCTTACATGTTGCCTATCTATGTAATATTCAGATGCTGATTTCCACAAAACACGTGACTGACTCACGACAACCCTCCTCACAGAAAACTAATGTCCACAGGTCCCTGTCAGCAATATTTTGCCTGCACGTTTTGCCGGCCATTAGGCAAACTGAAGCATCTACACCCACGATTAAGCCCTTGCAGAATTAGTGAGATTTCTTTATGCACCGATAGAAAGAAGAAGTCTTTATCACAGTAAACTCCAATAAGGTAGATTTTGAAGGAGACTGTGGTCTCTGTAGCAGAACAATTCTTTACAAAGCCTACTAGTAACTATTTTACAAATCAGCTTAATTTTATTAGAACTTGTAGTAAAATAGTTCAGTATAGCAATTGAAGATGTATGTCATTTTCACTGTAAAGACAGGAATTTGTAATTATGTTAACTCAGAATGGTTTCAAATGTTAAATAAAGGTACTTAAAAGTAATTTTAAATAAATTTAAATAAAGTTCATTGTACCGTTTGCAGATTTGTCACTCAGCAGCAGAGAGATGGCACCATTTACCAGGAGGGGAAAACAAAAAAAAAAAAATCAGATCAAATCACTCCTTATGCTTCTTAGGATGATGACAATCTAATACATAGGCCTTAGGGGATTTTTTTTCCCCACACACACACTTCAAGAAGTCCAGATTCAAATCTGTCAGACGTTAAGGCTTCTGCTTTTATACCTGTCTACAAATACACAACACTTCTGCAACCATAGTCTGATGGTAGAAAAAGCAGCTACTGCAACACTGCATGAATAACTTCAATGTGACACTGCACGATTCAGGGTAGGGGGGAGTAAAAGGGGAAGGTTTAGGGTAGCAAAGTAAGTCAAGATGAGGGTGAGCACTTGTGCTCAACAGCCATGGAAATGTTTGGAGTGTGGACGGAATGAAATTCTGAAGAAGTGATTACACAGAAAGCCTGAAGCTCCTCAACTTCACGTGTCTTTTACTATGGCTTATCTCAGCATTTCAGAACTTCACTGCAGCATTTGTTTTAACCCCTAAATACAGACCCCCAGCACAATTCTGTCCCATCCTAATCAGGAATAACTCTGAGCAGACCCTCATGTTATGCCAAGGTTGTCTACCAGCTATAAATAACTAGTCACAGTGCAGCACCTTTCCAGCATCATCAGCCTTTTGCAGAAAACCTTCTCACTCCATCCTTTTCCCCATTAAAAATGTGTTACCGGGGTCTAACTTTGTGCTACTGCTACCGCTTCCCCCCAGACCTCCCTCCTCCCTCATATGCCAGCCTCGAAGGAGCAGCTTTGACTCTTCTCCCCGGAAAGCCCTTCCAGAGGAAGGCCGAGCTCACATGCGGACCCTTGACACGGGGACAACCGTGCCCAAACGCCTTTTGCCGAGGGCAGCGCGGCGATGCAGCCCGGCGCCCTGCAGCAATGCCCTCAAGGAACGGGCGGAATGGCGGCCGAGCGACCCCTCTGCCCCGTCCCGGGGCCAGCTCTGCTAATCAACCGAACCGGCGTCCCGGGT
>NW_009944514.1:14297-25495 GCF_000696875.1 Nestor notabilis | reverse complement strand
TGGTAGCTGGTACAGTGGGCATAAATACGGAGCTTGTCGCGAATAACCGTGCCGGGCCGGGGCTTCCTCTGGAGACCAGCCACATGGATTGCCAGCACCTTGGGACCGATGAGGCGCTTGTAGAGCAGGGACAGCCAGTAGTCCTGGGGGACAGAGGGGACAGTCAGCAGCACAACAGCCCCCCTTACTCACTGGAGTGGGCATGAGAGGCTGGGGTCTTTCTGGCTTCCCTGCTAGCAAAAGTTTGGCTGCTGGGGTGAAAACATGTGCCAGAAGTCTGCCTCAGGGTGAGCTTTCTTAATGCAGTGCAAGCCCAAATGGCATCACTGTTTCCAGGAAAGAGTTTAAGAGAGGAATACATTGCTCTGCCTACACTGAGACACACCGATACCCTCTAAAGGAGCTCAGCTTTTGGCTGGGCTGTGGAGCGTGGAGAGCAGCATGGATGCCCTTGCATGTTCCCACAGACCTGCACATAGCCACGCTGCGGACCTGTGCAGCAGCTCCAGCTGATGCACATGGGATGGTGATGTCTCTGTAGCAGACAGGCCACCCTCAATCCCACTCTCTACATAGGGCTGGAGCACACCAGAGTCCTCTGTGCTCTCCAGCTCTGTTCATGGCCACGCTGCTGAGGGTGCTCCACTTCCCAGAGGTATTTCTCCTGTGGAGTTAAGCACCCATGAACATAGCACGGGAAAGTCAAGCGCTCTAGAAATAGGAACTGTTCATCCCCTGCACACATGCGTTAACGATGCAGCCTTTAATTACGTCACCACATGCTACTTTTTCCCGCAGGGCATGGCCTCGCTCAGCACACAGGATGGGCCCCAAGCCCTGGGGAGGGAGGTGAGGCTGGGTGGTGACGGGGGGCGGGAAGGCCGCTGCCGGCAGGGCCCCCCACTCATTCGCTGCAGAAGCTGGGAGGTGTGTGGTAAATGAAGCAGGGTTGTGGGAAGGGAAAGGGCAGGCTCAGGCGCTCGCCTGCTGTTCTGCAGGATGGGACTCTGGTCCTGCTGCTGCTCTACGCATCCTGGGTGATGCTGCCCCTCTGGGTGCTCCCTCCGGACGCACCGGACAGCGCCTGGGTCCTGGGGCATCTTTGCACACATGAGCACTTTGGATAACTCCCCTCTGTGCAACCCTGACTGGCTGCCCCAGAGAAATTGGGATGATCCCACATCCCTGTGGGCAATGTTGAACACCCAGCAGTGGTGGTCACACTAGCACCTGGGGCTGCTCTGCCTGGCAGCGTCTGTCCTACACAGTGAGGAGGGCTGCTGGTGTGGAAAGGAGTATGGCTCAAGCACCTTGTGGGTCTTCACGCTGCCTGGAGAGACATGAGAAAAGCCCTGCTTGGTCAGGATCGTGCCAGGATGGGGTCTACCACCCCAGAGGGGCATGTTGGTGGGAATGGGGTCTCCAGGGCCCCAGGCTACAGGGCAGGATGGGCAGGTGGAAACACAGATCCCTCATATATGTATCCATCCCATGGGTGGGAAGCCCTTACAGAGCCATTATTAACATGCATTTTGGATGTAGAGGCCAGGAGATGAAACTCAGAGCACTGCCGTCCCTATCATCTCTCCAGCCCAGCTCAGATGAAGCCGACATGTTCCAGCAGCATTGGGCTGGCCTGGAAAAGACCCACTTTCTGTGTAAGCTTTTGCCATGGCGGTGGAAGAAAAGCTGTCTCCTCCTTTCCTCTTCCTGCTCCCAGCCAAAACCACGGGGCTTTGTGCCACACCAGCCTGGTAACTGCTTCCCCTGCAAAACCCAGGCCCTGGAGAGATGCCAGGGTGAAGTGAGATGCTTGTGCACCCCGAGGAGGCTCATCCACGACGCCAAAGGTCCCACGGAGGTCAAGCAGCAGTGGCTCAGTACTGTAGATGTGTGTTGTCCCTGAGGCCCATGGGTCCCTGTCCCTCCTGGCTGGCAGTACTGCCCAGCATCCTGGGGATATCCCTGCCTGCACCATGCTGCAGGGGCTGTGCCAGCCTTCTGCTGTGGGAAACTATGCCATGCCACCCTGCCCAGGCTCACTGCAGGTGGGAGAAGCAGTGCCTGGCACACTCCTGGCTGCGCAGGGAGCCATGCTGATTAGCAAGTGTCACTGGATGAGTAATTGAGTTTATGGCAAAGCCAACGGTGAGATTGCACAGCCACATGGCCTTGAGTTAAAAATAGATGAGTTTGCTGCCTCGAGCTACCTGTCAGCTCAGGCTCTTAGGTCTCTCTAAGTAGCCCGCTTGGGGTTTCTCACGTCCTCTTATATTTCCACTGATGAGATGCTGCTTTCATTCACAACTTATGGGAGTGGTAGAAGCCTGAGACCTCATGGCCACCCTCAAAATTTCCATGTGGGTCTCAACAGCTGTTCTGCAGGGGGCGTACGACATCCTTGTCGCAATGGGGAGCTGGCACCAGCAGGTCCAGCCTCTGGCTGAGCACCCACCCCTCTGGGCAGAGTGGTGCCCTCGGGGTTTTGCTGCTTTGACAGCAGTGTCCCTCCACTCTCAAGGCTCATCATCAGCAATGTGGGGGTGCAGGGAGCTGTCCAGCCCCACAATCTCCTGCCAAATCTCACGTCTTGGCATACACTTTTCCCAAGGGTACTCTGACAAACCCTGCTCCCCTGCAGAGCTGGGGAAGCTGACTCTGGGGCTCTTGCTGTGGCAGTTCACAGACAAAGCTGTGCTGTTCTGCATCTCCTGGTCTGGGCACAAGGACACATGCTTGTCTCTCTGGGAAGCATTGAACACATTTTGTGAGCTTCTGATCCAGCTAAGGGTACACAGCTTTTCTGAGAAAACCCATGCAGGTGCCATAAGACAGGTAAGGCTGTCAGCAGTGATGCAGGGTGAGCTGTTCTGCAAAGTGTGAGATGACTACCTCTGAATGTGCAGCATTCTGGTGCAGGCAATGCCCCTAGGGCAGCATGGGGACCAAGGTGTCCCTCCAGCATCTGCAGGAGGCGAGGGGAGAGCAGTGATTTCACCTCGCCTTGCTGGCACGGCTATCTCTAAAGTCTCCATTTCGAGAAGAATGTGGAAATACCAAAGAGAGTTCAAAGGACAGCCAGAAAAACGACCTGGGGCTGGAAAAGGAACTGTCAGTGCCAGCCTTGGGGCAATAGAGCTCTTCAGCTGGCTGCATGGAAGCACTGAAGATGGCTGCAGCTTTTTGCATCGGCAGGGGCCAAAGTCATGTTACTTGCAATAAATTACCAGGAGCTGGTGAAGCTGAGCACTTGGGTGATGGATTACACACACATCTGGCACAATGAAAACAAACTCTCTGGGGCGGGCACTTCTCCCAGCTGGACCAGGGGCTGCTTCTACCGCTGGTATGGATGAACCCCAGTTAAAACCACACTGGGGCTATTGGGCACCTGCAGATGGTGGCTCCTGCTCAAATGGGGACCAGCTTGAGAAGCAGTTGCTCTTGGAACCCAGGTTGGCTGCAACTAGGTTGGCTGAAACCAGGATGGCTTTTCCACCGGTCAGTGACCTCTTCCTGGACCTCTGACAGCAGCTGGCACCCCCTCCAATATGGCAAACCCTGTGCAAGTGTGGCCCCCAGGCTGGCAGCACCCACATGCCCCTTGCAAAGACAAATGCCTGCCTTACGACACAGTGCCAGGCATCCTGGTAGAGGCAGCTGTGGCAATGCCCAGCTTGATTTGTGGCTCCAACCAGTGCAACAGCAGAAAGGATTTGGGTTTTGGAGTCACGGAGAGCTCATGTTGTGAGGGCTGAGCCAGCAATACAGCTGTGATAGTAGAGGAGGAATAGCAGACAGGAGTCTGGTCTGCTATTATTCCCGTGGGAATTCAAGGGAGCTTTCTTGCTTTAATTACTTTGCAGGCCCATTAAGTGGTGCTGCCACTGCAGCCCCCAGAGCTGCAGACAAGGAGCACCTGAAGGCGGAGCCATCCTGTGCCTCAAAAGGTCTCCTGCCCAGGACCCCTGATTTATGGGCAGGAGGATGCTTGTCTCAAGTGAGCTGATGTGCAAAGCTCAGGCCAGCCACATCTTCTGAGCCTCTTGGGGCCAGTGAAGACCCACAAGCTTTCCACTATATAGGGAAAGCCCAGACAGGGACCCAGAGGGTCCCACTTGATCTGTTTGCACATTTTAATTCATTACAGGAGTGTCTAGATACTTCAGGTTTTGGAAACAAGGCTGATTAGGCAGACCTTCAGACAGACCTATTAACTAGAACCTCCCATCTCCAGAACCACCAGGAAGGGCACGGGAGCATATCACCAGTGCTCTCTCCCAGAGGCAGCAGACAGCTTTACAGCCCACTGAGTTCAGCTCTGTGCTCACCATGTGTGAGAAGACGTTGCCATAACCAGAAAACTAAGTAATGGAGCTGTAGCCCTTCAGTCTCACAGGGACTGTCACCAGCAAAGAGCAAAACTCCAAAGGAGTGGCTGCCGACCCGTGGTGCACAGCTTCCTCTGGCTGGGGCTGCGGGGCACAGCTCTGTGACCCTGTGTCACCACCAGCATCAAGTGGCTGCTGCTGGTCTCCTCCTTTTCCTCTTGCTTCTTCCCTCTTCTGAAGCTGACCAAGCTCTTCCTCCATCCCTCAGGCACACTCAAGTTTCACCAGCTTGCTACAGACTGCTCCATTCCTGCACCTTCTCCTGCATTTTTCCACAGCCCAAGCAACCTGTATGGCGCTAAGCGCTGTTTGGTCTACCTTCCTGTACATCACAGGACAGAGCGCTTTGCTCTTTTACCCCTCTGTTGAGCCTGATGGCTTGTTTTGGCAAAACCAAAGAAAAGTAGCGATCGTGATTGTGGGGGCTTGGAGGGATGGAGAACCTGCCACTTCCCAGGGAGTCCATTCCAGCAGTTAAACATCCGCACTGTTAACAGTACTACTCCTTATTTTCAGCTTGAATTTGTCTGGCTTCAGCTTCCAACCAGTGGTTCTTGTTTCCTCTTTTCCACTAGATTAAAGACATCCTCAGCATCCAAAGCTTTCTCCCTGCGGAGGTCTTTACATCCTGTTCAAGCCATGGCTGGTTGTTCCTTCAGCAGACCTGGACTAATGCCGCTGTTAACATTATCCCTGAGTTTTACGTGCTTCTTGGACTGTGGGAGCTCAATGCTTTCTCACCCAAATCCTGTGCAGGGTGCTGTGACCAGCAAAGTGGGGCAGAGCCACTATCCAAGGGGAACACTTGCTGAAATCAAAATGATCAGCTCTGGGAGCAGGCACTGATGCTGTCCTCATAGCTCATGAGCACCCATCCTCACATCGAGGATGTGAGTCGTTTGCCATTTCGTGTGTGCAGCCGCCTTGTATGGAGGTCCTGAAGAGCTGAGGGCCTCCTCAGGTGAGCAGTCTCCTACAGCATTTGCTGCCATACTGGGGTAATTTACAGATGTGCCCTGAGCATCATGGGGACACTCCAGAGAGAGTCTATGCATGGGGAACAAGACTCCTCCCAGCCCCAAATGAGGGGGCTTCAGGCTGCCAGGAACTGGTGGCATCAGCAGGGAAGAATGGGGCCAGCACTGATGGAGATGCTGCAGCAAAATGTCCCTTTGCCTCTTCCCTCTGCTCTGCCTACACTTCCCTGTCCCTGCTGGGGGGAGGGACACTCCTTGCTTTGATCCAGGCACCTGCATCTATGAAAGGATCAGCTGGCACTACCCAGTTCCTTTCTTGCTTAGCCTTGGTCCCTGCAGGTGCCCACCACCAGTCCCCCGAAGACATTGACGTCTCTGCCTGAGTACCTGTTGCTTTCATTGTGCTGATCCTCTTCCTTCCTGCTCTAACAGCTATGAACATCTCAAGTCACACCATTCTTTCCTGCATTGCCTTCCTCCTTCACATCTTCCTGGCAGCTTTCTCTGCTGCAAGCAGTCTAGGCTGAGGCGTGACATAAGGCTCTGCAATCCTGAAGTCCTGCACCTCAGTGCCATTCAGCTAAGGAGGGAGAGGAGAGGGGTCAGGCACGGTGAGGGTGGCCAATGACTCCATTAGCCAGGCTAGGAGCAGCTCCGTAGAACAGAACAGTTGCTGCTGTGGGTGTGTTGTGCACCCTGTGCGCTTATGGGAGCTTACAGCAGGCTGGCTCTTGTCTAGCCCTTTGGACTGAATATCTACACGTGGTTAGGGAAAGGAAACCAGGTCACGTTTTATAACAGCTCTGCAAGAAGTCCCGAAGTGCAGCATGTGGGGACAGCCAGGAGAGTTGCTCCCATCCCAAACAACTGCTTATGTGTATGCTCCCATGGGCTCAGAGAGCAACATTCTCATCCACTGATGCCAGCAGCACCACAAGCTCTGTGTTTGGGATGAGCATCAGCCATTCATCTTACAGCTCAGGGTCTTCCCCGGTGGTGCCAGCAGCACAACCCTCCAAGCCTCTGATGAGTATCATGTCTTCCCAGGCTTCAAGCTGCTACCCTTTGCTCAGCCCCCCCTCCCTTATCTCTGTCTCTTCTCATTTTCTCCATCTTCGAGAAAGGCCCAACACTGACATTAAAGGCAAAATTCAGGAATTGCTGCCGGGCACTGTTGGCACCAAGGGGACAGCCTGCCCAGACACTGGGGAAATGACTAGTGGGAAGTGGCCCCTGCCTACTGCTGCCCTGCGCAAGCTGGCCCCCAGCGCCTCCTTCCCAGGGAGCTGAGCAGATGAAGGAACAGCAAACTTCTCTTCTGTCATCACCTCTCCCTAACAGGGACCAGGCAATGGAGGCCACAGAAGGGGAACAGAGACACTAGATCAGAAGGCTTGGAAATCAAATGCAACTTCTTTGCTGCTTTCTGTTCCACTGCTGCTTTTCACCATACTGCGACTTCCGTCCCTCCCGCTGACAAGCACCAGACCACCCTGGGAAGGGTCTTGCTGTCCCACCTCCTCTACAGCCCCAGGATGGCTCTGCCACTGAAGTAGGCAGGTGACTAGGAGGGTGCCTCTGGGAGATGTGAACAGTTGCTGTATCTATCCTATCAAGTACAAGATGCTGCTGCTGGTCCTAGGCAATGTGTGTTTGCCCCAGTCTCTGGTGCAGGAGGAGCAGCCTGGATCTGGGTCTGCACATGTCCCGCAGCTCTGGCGGGTGGGTGCCCCAGCTGGTGGCCACAGCATGGCTTTGATGCGTTTGAGAGTCCAAGCATATGTACTTCAGAGACTCTTTTATGGTGCTCTAAGAAGGAAAGGGCCCTGAATCTGCTGTGACAGCAAGAGTTTAGGTGCTTTAACTCTGTCTTCTTGTTCACAGATAAAACAAGCCTCAGAGCAGACTTATGGCTCCTAGAAGGCTGAATGCAGTGAGGGTGCAGAGAGCAGAGGATGACAGGGTCCTGAAGACATGGTATGGTCATGGTTGAAAGGATAAAGCAGTAGAGGGGGTGCCCTGCTCAGACCTGCTTCAGGCACTTGTGCCAAGGCTGATGGGGAGATTCCTGCAGGACAACACTTCCACTCTGCCCCTCAGCAGGCCATGCTCTGGCTCCACTTCTCCTGGGAGAGCCTTTCCGCTGTGCACAACTGCCCTGCCTAGGATTTTATCCTTCCCTCCCGCAGCCTGAGGAGGCCCGCTCTTGCCTCTCCCACCCTTCCTGTCTGCAGGCATTGCTCCCACCAGAGCCAGTGCTCCAGTGAGTGGGGCAGACACGGGTGCCAGATGCCCGCATGGCAGATTTATGGTCACCAGGAACAGTTTCCATGTGTGTGCAGGCTCCATTGGACCTGCTCCCTCTCCCCACCCCTTGTCGTTCCCATGCATGGGACCATGCCTCGTCCTCTGCCTGCACGGTGCATGGCACGCTGCAAACCAAACCTCCCATCAGTGACCCCAAAGCCAAGGGTCCCCGCTGGGGGGGACAGCAGCCGTAGTCCTACCCCTGGAGCTTGTCCGGCTGCATGTGTACAGCACAGTGACTCAGTGCTGGGCGTGCAGATGGGCCGGCGCAGCAGCGGGGCTCAATTCCCCCAGCCCCGCAGCCAGCTGGCCGGGCTCAGCGGCAGGAGCGGGAGCGCTTGCAAGAAAGGCCCAGCGCCGCAGCCCCGCAGCCACCGGGCGAGCAGACGGCAGGGGAGGGATGGGCACTGGTGGGTGAGGACCTGGGCCCACAGCCCTTGCCTGGGGAGGGCCCCCTCCTGCACAGCGCAGGGGAGGGAGAGGCGCCGTCCGGGAAACGGCTGGGAGCTCCCCAGCTGCAATTAGCAGCGCCTCCCGCCAAGCCAGCTCAGCTAACGAGCGCACCGGGGAGCGCGTACGTGCAGCAGGAGGGAGCGTGGCCGGGGGACCTGCTCCCGCCCCTGGCACCCAGCACGGCACCTCACCAGAGGGCCTCTTGCGTCTGAGCATCCTGAGACCAGGGAGCCCAGCCAGTGCCCTGCTGGAGAGGTGCTCGGGATGGGTCATGCAGGTGCCGTTGGTACCAAATCGTCAGGTGCATTCAAAGGATGCAGCTTACACCACGGCTCTGCCCTAGGGACCCAGGAAATGAAAGCCCAGTTAAGAAGGGGACAGATCACTAAGGACAGACCCAGTCCGAGCCCAGGGTCCTCCCTCCTCCAGGACAGGCACTAACTTTCCCACTCAGTTCATCAGTGCTTTTGGGCAAAGGAGGTGAAAAATCACCTGCAGCATCCAAGCGTCCAACCACGGCACTGTCAGGCACAGACCTTTGCACTGCTGCAATGCTTTCTCAAGGACGCCATCAATTCACAGGTAATATCACATTGTCTTCTACTACCACAGCTGAGCAGGCAGCCCCTGCCATTGCTTCACCCTGTGATCCCTCCAGGCTTTTCTCATGCTGCATATGAAACTTATACACAGAAAAGAAGTTTTAGCATCTACTTGACCCCCCATCTACAGTCCTTAAGAGAAAGTCCAAAAGGAGTTACAGTTATCAGGATTTCAGCGTTGGCTTTTCCATGGGGTCTGTGTTGCCCAAGTTTTTCCACACATAAGTATAATGTTACAGCACTGTGCACTAAAGGAGCAGAAGTCACTACCAAGGATGGATGAAAAATAGGCAAGTGCCATATGCAAGATCATTCAGAAAGGTCCTAACATGCTGTAACAATCTGAAGAGAAAGCTCACACTTACCTGTGTGTATGTACAGTGTACACAGTCCATCTCTTTCGCCTTAATCTCTCTCCGAAGCAGTCCAGAGGGATGCAATACAATAAATATATTGCATCCCTCTGGACTGTTTCAGAGAGAGATTAAGGAAAGAGAGATGGATAATGTACAGTGCGTGCCTGAAATGAGCCTAGACCTACTAAATGCCAGAGCAGCATTTCAGAGGCACTGGCCTGTGAAGAGCAAATGTCAGTGCTGCTCCTGCCCTCCTCTACTCTGCTTCTCTCTCCCACACACATATATAGATGGGCTTAGGGGCAGGCAGGCAGACTGATGTGCCTGCAAAGAGCCTTATTTGAAGGGCTTCTCAAGCACAATCCTGGCTTGCTGCCCCAATTGCTCAGGAAGAAAAAGCACTCCAGCCGTACATTAAAAAGTTATCTCAAAAATAACGAAGCATTATAACACAAGCTCTTTTGCATGAAGGTCAGCTGGAGCATTTATGTTTCCCCAGCCTGATCACATCTGTGTCAAGGCCCAGGAACCTCATGTTGCCCAGTTTCTCCTGCTCTACTCCCCATTAATCCAGCAAAAGAAACCCATTTCCTCAGATCTGCACCTGGAAAGAGGCTTAGAGAGGTGGCCTCACCTTTCCCTGCCGCAGCATCTGTCCTTTGCATGGACCACCATAAAAGAGGAGAGCTCAGGATAGACCAGCTTAAACCTCTGCTTTCACAGTTTCAGTGTATCCCTGACTGAAAGCAGCTGTTCCAGGTGCTCTTACGTTTCCCATCAAAATGGCCAGAGTTTACAAGTTTGTTTTCAAGCTAAGGCTAACAGTCAGAAAACACAGAGTGAGCCCCACCAGGGTGCCTGGGTTTGCTGTGCAGTGCCCACGCCCAGAGAGCAGCTGTGCTTTCTGCCCACCCAACGTGCTGCTACCACTCACTAGCTCACAGCATGGGCCACAACAGTGACTATAACCTGCCATACATGGAGCACTGCAGTGATTTGCCTGCTCCTTCCCCTGAATGTAATGAATCCCTCTCAGCGCTGCAGCCCCAGAGGACAGGCAGAAAGAAATATGATTCAGAACCTGAAACTCCCACAGCAGTGTCCACCAAGTGACCTGTTTTCTGCATTCCTCAGTCCCCCAACATGGCACCTACACCACTCTTTACAAGCTTCCTTATACCATCTGCTGTAATATGCCCTAATAAAGACAGTACTACCATGAACGACATTAGCAGCATCTGAAGAACCATCTTCAGGATCAGCTGAAGGAGAGGGAGGAGGGCTCACATGGCAGCAGCGCAGTGCTCATATGGTGATGGACTACAAATCACTTGGCTTTATATGGGAAGCTCTTTAAGCACGAGGATGGAGGGTTGTATTTGCATCACCGCACCATCCTTGGACCGTGCAGGAAACTCTCCCTGGACCATGCAGCTACCCGGCACCTAAGGCTACTGCTACAAAAGGCTCAGCTTCAGCTCAGCACCAGAACACGCTGTCTGACAAGCAGGGATCAGTAGTGGCAGGGGAGGAGGAGGTGCAAAGGCTCCTATGGGGAGCCCAGCCCCAGCTCTGGGCTAACTGAGGAGCTGCCAGCTGGAGCTGCAATTGATGCTGTGGCAGTGCAGCCCTTCTCTCAGCAGGCATCTGCCTCACGCCCAGCCAGCATGTGGAAACCCCTTTGTCATGGCAGCTAATGAGCAGATTGTATTTCACAGCGCGGCCCCGCTCAGGTACAGCCAGCGGCTTTCATCTCCCTGATAGCTCCCACGGGAAAAGTACGGCTGCTGCCCCATGGAGCAGGTCACGGTCTGGTCTTGCTGGGCTTTTTGGTGTTTGCAGCTTTTAAACTCTCCATCAGTTTGCATCTGCCTGTGGTTACTTAACAGGACAGGAGTGGAGGGAAAGGAGTTGGGGAAGCACCCACCAGTGTTTGTGCAGGAACACAGTGGTGGGGTGTGGGATCAACACCAAAGCACATGGGAGGGTGAGAAAACAGACATTATGAGGGTGGCATCTAAGTTATTGGGAGACTTAGCTTTAAATCAACAGCAAAATCCACTTTAAAGACCTCCATTGTGTTTAACAGCCCAGGGCTTATTCGTCTAACTC
>NW_009944514.1:10517-14283 GCF_000696875.1 Nestor notabilis | reverse complement strand
TGCACTTCTGCTCCAGTCGCTCCAGGGCTGCTGCCCCACTGTGCTGGGAGAGCTGGGCATGGGCCACCCACTGCCCCCATCCATCCAGGAACAATCGCGGTGGGGGGCCTGAGGCCCCAGAGTGTGAGTGGTTGATGTGGCTTGGCCAAGGGAATTGGCTCTTCAGAAGAAATCCACCAGGTGCTTGCTCCATGCTCAGATTAATCTCAAACAAAGTTCAAAATCCCCCAAGCTCCCCCAGCCCAGGGCCGCCAGACCTGGCAAGTACACTTACTGGAGGGGTGCATGTGGGAGCAGCCGCGTGTGCTCCAGGAGTAGCATAGGCAGGGGACTATGCTCTCCTGCTCACTGGTTTGCTCTCTGGAGCCATGTTGGGAGGGATTACACAGACCTCATATCACCACCATCTCCCACATCCTCCCCTCATGCTCAGGCATGCTGTTGTGGAGATTCTGTTTTCATCAGCTGAGTAGGTGGAGCCGACTGAGATGCGGCCTTTGACTCCTGCAGCTGCCCCCTGCAAGATCCCAGTGCAGCATCAAAAGCAAATTCACAATATCAGGGTTGTGCACCTCTCTGATGTGGATCCCCAGTCCACCAGCAGTGTCTGCTGGGTCATGGACCCATAAACCTCCTCCAGGGGAGGTGCAGGGCTTCCAGCTGCTCTGCCAGGCTCTCCACTCACAAGCCAGCATGTTTACTAGCCCCACCTCAGGAAAAGGAAACCTGCCACTTTTAATAGGGTTTTCATATGGTTTCTTTATCAACACCATATGTGCTGGGAGTCCCTCCCTGCCCAGGCGTTTTTGAAGAGCTAGTGCTGTTGCAGGGCACTGGTGAAGACTTCTGCTCCCTGTGAAGCTGGGAATGTCTTTCACCTTGGTTTCTAGAGATCTGAAGTCAGATGTTGAGACTCCAGCCTGGCTTCCCCAGCTCACCACTAGCAATCCGGCTACCTGCCCAGTGCCATGCATGGTGGTTCTGCCACATCCCTCCCTCCCTCCAACTCTGCAGTCTGAACGGGCATCCCTTGGTGGCACCAGCCTCTTTCCCATGCTATGGAGTATGGGCACTAGATGAAGTTTCAGTTAAAGCAGTATGACTTTCCCGTCTGCCTCCAGCATGTTGCGTTTGGCATGAACTAACCTCTCCTATTAACACGGCAAGAAACAGATCTGGAAAAATTCGTTTTCAAGCAGAGTTCAGACAGGCCCCAAGGAGAGAATCCCCCCAAATGAGCAGGGAGAAGCCAGCGCCAGCGCAATGCCCCCAGGCAGACCTACCGGCAAGGGGTTGAAGTTGTGGTCCACCAGGTGGTTGTGGCCGTGGTCGAGGAAGGAGTGCCGCACCACCACGTCAATTCCCCGGCTGGCCAGCAAGCCCAGAGTGTTCAGCCACCTGGGGATGGAGGGAGCAGAGTCAGGCTGCTGTGCGGGGATCACCCAGTCCCAGTGGCACAGATGTGCTCTGGCACATGGCATCACTCTCAAGCACCCAACCTGGTGCCTGCTTCCAGCACCTGAGCTGAAGCTTTCAGGTGGTTTTGTGAGCTGCGTATTAACCAGCTCCCACCATCCCTGCCCTGGAAAGCCTGCATGCCTCTCCTCTGGTGCAGACATCTCTGCCCCAGCTGTGTCCCAACACTGTGCCTCAGCCTCTGTGTGCACCCAGCATCACAACTCTGTGCCCAAAGCCTGGGGTGCTCCCCAGCCTGCCAGCACTCTGCACTCACTGTCTCAGCAGGGGGACCAGACCTTTGCTACAGCCTGTCTCCTCACATCCCCTGGGCGAAGTCTTCAATCCTCACAGCCTGCCACAGCCCCTATACCCTGGGCATGTCCCCATGCCTTCCCAAAAAGCCTGGATAATCTTCTTCCATCTTTTGTGATCATAACCAGCTCTGAAGATCTGAACTGGGGCTTTGCAGTAGGATGGCCATCCCATGGGACTCTGCCAGCAGACAAGCCCCGGGAAACAGGAATAGTTGTAGCTTAGGAAAAGGAGAGAAAATGGTTCATAGAGCAGAGCCCTGACAAGTGCTTCCCTGTGCAGGTGCCCTGGGAGTAAATGCACACAGGGATGTGTGGCTGCAGCCTGAACCAAAAATGCAGAGCAGGAGGAAGCCCAGGTGATCATGAGCTGCTGAGCAAGGCAAGCCTGTTGGGATGCCTGCCCTGGGGTCCAGAGCTGGCATGCTCAGATCACACCTCCCTTCCACACCCATGCCCTGAGAGCATACAGTGGGTACCCATGTGGGATCCCAAGTGGTCCCCTCCTTAATCTGTTTCTCTGGTTATGCCAGAGGCTGGGTCACCTGCAGGAAAGCAGAGCTGAGGAGAGGCAATAGGGATACTACAGATGGAAAACCGGTGCCCAGGCTCCTGGGCAGCCTGAGTACTGAGCAGGTACAGACAGGGTGTCTGAGTGCAGAGCTGGCCCTCTCCCAGCTGCAGAGGCTTTGCAGCACCCAAGCCCACAGAGCTCATGGGGATGGCAGCACCCTGGTGACAGCAAGCTGGAATAACTCACAGGAACCCGGCCGCATAGGAATCGGAGAGGTTGTTCATGCCTCCAGACGAGGTTGCACCAACACCTTCCAGCCAGATCTTCTTCCCCGGAGTGTATGTGTTCACTACCTGCACAGGAGACAAAAGCAACCAGAATGACTTTCATGAACCTGTGATTAAAAGCCAAGGCAGACGTCTCCTGTGCTATGCCCTCAGAAGGTTTACAAAGACCTTCGGTAATGGTGCCTCTGGGCAGTCAGTGCCTGCCTAACCCTGGCATGGTCACCAGGTGTCTTCACCATGGCTGGGTGGTGGGGGACTGTTCTCCCCCCCCCTGCCACTGCCACCTGTCTACTACTCATCTTCTGGAGCTGCTCCAAACATGCCATCCCAGATGTACTCTTATGCTCCCAAACCAGACCCTGCTCTTTTCCGTGGTTTCCACACATGCTTCATTCCGCAGGCTGTCTGCCACATTACCTCAGCTCTCCATGTCCCCATGCAGAGTGACTGCCAGCCACAGGGAGCACCCGAGCCCCAACAGCTCTGTAGCGCAGGAGCACTAGGACATGTACTGGAGGCACATGGCTGAATGGTGGGCACTTCAGAAGAAAGCAGTGGATGTTGCTGTGAGGGTAGGGCCAGCCCCATGGCTGAGCAGGGGTTGCTTCTCCACCCTAGGGGTCCCTGGCACAGGCAGAACATGAGGTCTGAGTGTGCTGTCCCACCCCTTACCAGGCTCTAGCCAGCAGCACAGATGCCTGTGAGATACCAAGCGAGCTAGGAGGGCTTGAATGGTTGGAGCTGCACTCTCTCAGTGTAGGCAACATCCAGCACCACACAATGCCCCATCCTCTTTCCCACAGTCTCACTCCTCCGGGCTGGGCGATGAGCTCCTGCAACCAGATGTCTGCAAACCCAGCGGCCCGAGGAGCACACTGTGCAGCCTGATGGATTCTGCCCCATTAGTGAGGAGCGCTGGAATGTGCTGGATGGACTGGGATCCCTCAAAGATGTTAAACACGCCAGCTCTGGGCTGCCTCCCACTCACAGCCTGTGAGAGTCGACATCCCTGACTTGAAGCCCCAGAGGTGTTGGCATCCTGCCTGTAATTATCTAAGCCCGCCACCTTCCCCAGTCGGAGAGGAAGCAATAAAACAGGGAAGTGGACAAGCCCAGCTGCTCTAATCAGCCCCGGCAGGATGCACGGACTCAAAGCCAAGCTGGAGGCTATTAGCACCCAGTGCTGTGCTTTTGCT
>NW_009944514.1:6278-10486 GCF_000696875.1 Nestor notabilis | reverse complement strand
TCCTGGGAGAGTCCTTCCCAGGCCCTGCCCCACACAGACCAAATCCTGCCCCATGGGTGTGAGGGTTCACCCAACTCACACTGAGGGCAGCTCCTTGCTGCCTCTGATCTGGGAATGGATGAGGTCCTGCTCCTTCCCCAGCAGGTTCCCAACCTGCAGCAGAGGTGGGACTTGTGCCACCATTTCTGTGGCGCGTTGTACCCACAGTGGGAGCATGGTCAGGCAGTGCCTCTCATCTTCACCCCTGTTGATCCCATCAGCCTCCCTGCCATGCCTCCCTGCAGCAGAAGGATCATCCACATGTGTGGATGATTCCCAGCTTGTGCCAGAGGATGCAGCAAGCAGCTCCTCTCCTCCAGTTTTGCTGTGCCGACCCTTGCTTCCCCTTTCCTGGGGCCTCTTTGAGTTGTTTACTCATCCTATGGTTTCTCCCTGTGGGAATTACAACAGTAAGACATTGTGGTGACTGATACGGTATGAAAACCTAGACAAGACAGACAGATGGACGTCTCCTCTGGTCTCTAAAGCCTTCCCTGCTTACTAAGTGTTCTTTATTTCTTCAGGGACCAGCAAACAGTTGAGTGAGCCAGTCACAGCCCTGGCCTCCATATTAACCAAAGTAGGGGGACACATGGCAAAGCCCCCGTCACCTACCCACTTATTAGAGAAGTGAGCTGGGTCCTCCTGGCCAGTGGGGAGAGGAGCACTTGCTGTAGGCTGCACTAGCCAGGATGGGCCATGGGCTTTGACACTGCACGCCAGCACAGCTGGGTTTTATAACACAGTCAAAACATGATCATCAGGGGAGACAAAAATACAGTTGTTCATAATGACCATGATTCTCCAACAGTGAAAATCACCCTGGAAATGCAACTGTCACAATTTTGCAAGCAGCATTTTCAGGCACTGTGAGCAAGTGGGGCAAGATACTGCAGTAGGAACTGCCTCCCAAGCAGGCACACGCTCGGGATGGTTTGGTACTGCATGGCTGCTCCCTCCTCTCCTTGTCCTTGGGAGCAAGTTTCAGAGAATACTCATGTTACATGCTGTTCCCTTCAGGAACGGATGGGAGACTCAAGCCAGCCAACTGCTTTAAAAAAGTTTTGATGGCAGTGTCTGCCCCTGCACTGTGCATCCAGCCCACATCCTGACACATCTGTGCAGCCCGCACCATGCTGCAGCCTGTGACTGCTTTCCTCCCTCCTCACCATGCATCCCATCTCAGGGCCGGGCATCACCCATGTCTTTCCTCCCATCCCCTTCATGAAAGCTCACTGCATTCAGGCTGGAGCACAGCCTCCCCCTGCCTCATGCCAGCTCCCCTGGGAGCATGATGATGCTGAGGCTGGAGCCCCGGCCACAGGCTGTGCCTGTCGCCCCTTGTAGACCCTTTGCACTCACGCACTTTCTGTATTTTCCTGATCTGGTCAGACAGTGTGTCTAACAGGCGTGTTTTCAGGAAGTCCGTCACTTTGGCCACTCGGCCGTCAATGTAGTAACTGGAAGGAAAACAAGAAGACAAGGGTCAGAAAGCCGGGAGTAGCTCTGCCCTGAAGCACATCCTTCCCTTCTGCTTCTGTCCCAACCCAAAAAGATTCCTCTGCTCCTGGGGAGTCCCTGCTTGCACTCTGCCCTGGCCCTCTGGTTGTGACTGTGTCTGGCAGATGCATTCAGTCTCCAAAAGAGAATGTGAGTGGATGCCCTCTGAACACTGAGCATCCCGCACTGCAGAAACCGTGGGAAATTTAGCACTTTCTTAACTGCTGCTGGTGAAATCCTGGGACCAGAATGCCAAAGGCTGGGAGCAAAACACCACCTACAAAGGCTTTGCAGCACCCTCTGCACTGGTTTCGTGAAGATCCCATGGAAAGAGACCCTCCAACACAACGCCTGTGATGGCAATGCCTGGGCTTCATGACCAGGGGGATGCTGGGAGAAATCCCACTCACCTGGCTCATCCCATCTGAACCCATCCCCTGTCTTAGGGACAGACTGTTTTCAAAGTGCAGATAAGACAGTCAGTCCTGGGCCCAGGGTGATTCTTACTGAACACCAGGGAGGAGAAGGGTCCTGAGCAGCAAATAGCCTCTGAGACACACCAGTAATCACAACACCCAGGAGGGGAGAGGCTTCCAGCAGTGGGAATAACAGCAGTGCTCTGCCTGGGTTGCAGGATACTCTGCATTCAAAGGATGGTCTGCAGGTGGGACTGTACAGAGCTGCTTCTGATCCAAGAACCAGAATTGCTCATGGACATCCTGATGCAGTAATAACGCTCCAACCCTGACGGTGTTTCTGAGCAAGGATTAACAACTGTGGAGTGCAAAGGTTGAGGACCCACGGCATCAGAGCAAGCCCTGCTCCCAGCATCCCTGCACTCCTGCACCTTCCTTGCTTGCTCTTCCAGCAAAATCTACAGCTGAATCTCCCTCTCAAGAAATGCCGTGGCTGTTGCCTGCATGGCAACTCCTGCTCGCACAAAAATCCCTTCTTCCCTGGGAAGGCCAAGAAGTGTTTCCCATACACAGAACTGATTCCTGCTATCCATGTGCTTGCTTATATAAAGCACAGCCATAGTGCTGCCAATCATGATGTGAATCATGTGTCTCTATGTGTGGGAGGAAGGCTCTGAAACGCCTCAGTACTGTCTCCTCGCTCCAGGACATAAGGTGAAGCAGTCTGCCCTGGAGTGCAAACACCCTGTGGCTGGAGGTAATCCCAACCAGCTCCTCCTGAGGAAGGGTCTGGGGCTCAGCCATTGCCTTCCATCCCTCAATGAAGCCACATCCACTTGATTTCTCTCTGTCCACAAACTTCAGTGTATCCATGGGTGCTGGGATGCATAACAGGATGATGACCTGGGGTCTGAAAAAAGGTGTATTCTCCTTTCCAGGTCTGATTTCTCCATAACTTCCATCTCATCCATACCAGCTAGCAGCTGTAGCAGCTGCAGTGGCTGCTTCACTTGGGTGCTGGAATGCAGAAGCATCCCCAAAGGATGCCATGGGCTAACTCAGCCTCAGCCAGAGCACCCACCACACGTGCAGCACACACGAGTGCTCAGTGAGGGGTTTTATATCTCACTGCTCCAGGTAACACAGTAAATGCACTTGGAGCTGTGCAGGGTTTGAAGCTGTGCAGGTCTGCAGTGAAGGGGGAACAGCGCCAGCACGAACTGTCCCAGAACAGAAATACATTACAGGCTCAACTTGCAAACGCATTAAATGAGAAGAATCTCCTCTGGCAGCCCTCTGGTGTGCGGTCCCAGCTGCATCCCCAGCAAAGCATAGGATCATGCCAGTCACACCCCAGTTTCATTCCAACCCAAAGAAGGAGGCAAGAGGCATTTCTGTATGTCTGTGATGACTGGAAGGTGCTAAGGGCAGGGACTGTCTCCAGGGAGGGACTTAGGAAGTGTTCAGAATTGTTCCAATCACTTACGCAGTATCGAACCACTGGCTGCAGGGAGGAGAGCAGATCTGTAAGCAGAAGGCAGCGGTGGGGTTTACAGAGATTACTTTTTAAGACAAAATTACAAAGGAATGGACTCTGGGGATGGCAGATGTTTGGATTTTAGCACAGCACTTAAGAGCTGAACAGAAACGATTTTTTCAGACTCCTGTGGATGAAAAACTCCATCACCTGGGCCAAAAACTGGCTGAAAGACCATAAAAAGTAAGGTTGCACTGACTGGGAAAAGATGTAGTTAGAGAGACCTCAGAATAAACCCCTTGGAGAGCAAAGGCAGGCTTGTACCTCCTCATCCTCTCATTCAAGCACAAGGTGTGCTCTGAGCTACAGCTCCTCTGCCAAGGGAGAGGAACATCTCTGCACAGCTGCCCCAGAGGAGCTTCTGCCTCCTGCGGACTGTGCGGAGGAGGCAGCCTGGGAAGGTGTTGCTGTGTTAAGCACAGCCGAGACCCTGCAGGGAAGAGAAGTGCCTCGGGACAGTGCCACAGTCATGGGTTTTGACATCTTCATTAACAAGCCAGAGAAATGGGGACTGGTGGAGGGATGAAAGGCAAAAATAAACCTGCTGCAGTATCAGGAGATCTTGTTGGTGGCATGTGTCCTGAGGGAGCAAGGAGGGGAGTGCCTCGGCTTGGGGTATTTAAGCAGAGCATGAAGGCAATTACAAGCCCCTGTAAGATGAGAAAAGATCTCTTTCATATCTGCCTAGGCTATTCCCAGACACCAAGAAGTACTTT
>NW_009944514.1:0-6267 GCF_000696875.1 Nestor notabilis | reverse complement strand
GAAAGAGTGACAGTGGCACCAGTTGCACAAGGCTTGCGAGGCAGAGAGGCACTAAGGATTTCGCTGGTACCAGGCTACTCAAGAACGGGTGACCTGCTTCCAGCTGCAGGCTTTGTCATTGAGATAAGGGCTCTTCTTCTTGAGAACTTCAACTGTCAGTGAAGACAGTATAGAAATCTGCAAAATGTAAACAACTGACAGGCCTTTAAAGCAGGAGAAGTGCTCATTAGGCGTGGATTATTCCCAGGAGCAGTGGCTGCAGCTTTGCTGATATTTGCAGTGACTCAGTGCACTTGACTTTTAAAAACCCCTGAACTCTCCAACCTCCAGAAAAGCCAGCAGCAGCTGCAGAGAGCTCCACAACTGACAAGTACCTCCCCAGGCAGCAGCACGGTGCACAGGCAGCCAGGCTGAGCCAGCCCCCATCCATATCCTCCTCTCCTGGTGCCTTGCCAAGTGCCAAAGGAGGGGACAGACCCTACTCGCAGTCACTGACAGCCGCAGCTCAGCAGAGGACATGTAGCTCATGGACAAGCTCTTTGTCTCCAGCACTGGCTGGCAGATCTTCCAGTGGGCTCTGTGTATGTATGATGCAGCACCAGAGCTGGTCCCAAAGCCTAGGAGATAACAGCATGCCCACTGTGGGCACAGACCATGATGTTTCTCATAATACAGGAGAGGATAGATATAGGCAATTACATGCAGAGTTGACTCATTGTGACCCCCACTTTGATGCCACTGTCTCTGTAGACAGATAATCTGAGGAAAAGAGCTTGCCAAGGAAAAGAGGGATCTAGGAACTAAATCCTAGATGACACATACGTATACGAGGGAAGACCGTATACAGCCACTATGTGTGCCCTAGCACACTAACCAAAGCCGAGGCCAGCTCTCCCCCTTCTGTTTAATTTACCCCATTTCTAAAAAGCCCACTTATATATGACCTAGAAACCCAGAATGTGATCAGTGCCCTTTGCAAAGAGAGGTATTACTCTAAAGGCGGCCAAACCAGAGCACGGTGCAGGGGAAGGACTCAGCCAAGGTCTGGGCAGGGATCTCTGCCAGTGCTAGGAATTCCTGGCCCCCATCCCTGGCTGGAAGTGTAGCATAAGGCTCGAGGCACAAAGACAAGAGCTGGGAGCAGTACTGAGGCAGGGCTGAGCACAGCTGCCAGTCAGAAATGCCCTTGTTCTTGGGCAGGTGGCAAGGCCAGGATGCACACAGCTCCCAGAGAAGGACAGTGCCAGGCACCAAGGCACTTAGGCAAACATGGAGCCAGCTACACATCTCTATCCTGTCACCTCCAGATCCTGTGCTGCCTTTAAAATGGTTTTCTGGAAAGAGTCACTATTTGCTGCATGGGACCATGAGCATCATCCCATGTTTAATGAAGGCAGTGCGCTGGCTCCTGGGCAGCTGGTTTCATTTACCTCCTCTTTCATTTTAAAGAGAAACCTTTGCCCCTATTATCTGACCTCTTCTTCTGTTGCAGTTAATTACATTAAAGCCCACTTCCCAAAGCTGAGGAATTTCCGGATCTACTTTGTTGCCTGCTGCTGCAGGGAGAGTCTGATAGGAATTAGGGCACCCGCCTGCGGGGGACACCGAGCGGGGCAGATCCCCACCGACAGCATGACATCCCGCTGCCACCACAGCTGTGAAACCCAGACACCTCTGCTGACAGAGGCAGCCCCGACCCCTAAGCATCATTCTGAGGAGAGAGCAGAGCCCAGATCTGCAGCACAGGACACGGGACAGCCTCACTGCTCCCCTGGAAAGGATGCCTACCTGCCTCCCAGGTAAAGATCTGTGGGCACAGCGGCTCATGCAAGCCCAAATATGTATCCTTGGTTTACACATCAGTGTGTGTGTGCATGCTGGGCAACTTTCTACCAGCAACTTTGGGAAATCTGCCCCCTGCTATTGACTCATGAGAATCTCCACCTGCACACTCACCATGTCTAAGCCAGAAGAGATGTCACCCAAAGAAACCCTGGCAAAAGCAGTGTCTCACACGGATACCCATGTGCCTGGTATCTCTGATTTGCCACATACAGCAAGTGCCTTTCCATCTTAGAAGATAATGTGGCTTTCTCCAAGGAGCCACAGGGATAGATTTCCACTGGCTTTGAAGATGCAAACATTTACTTTCCTCATAAGTAATAGGGATTTGTGCTTCAGAGGCAGCACTGCATAAGGATTTGCCCATTAAATATGCCAAACTTGGAGTTGTGCACAAGATGGATGGATGTAGAACCAGCTGTACATACAGAGAGCATACCCAGGGATGGAACTGGGCATGGCTGCTGGATTAAGTGGGCAATGAATCTTCACCATGTGTGAGGACACCAACACCAGCAGACAGATGGTTGTGGGGAGATTTCTGAGCAGTGGAAACCTGCTTTCAAAGGCTGAGTGGGTCCACTGAGCATTTGCTTATAACCACACATAACAAACAAACTAAATCGTCGGGGAAATGCCAAAACTCCTGGAGCCACTGTCAGTCCCACTTGCCACACCCTCTTTTAGTGGAAATTCCCTGAGCTTTTGAAGCCATTCACACATCCCTCTCCAGCAACACATTACTTCTGAAGCGGGAGGCACACATGCTGAGTTATGTATGTCAGTGAAACCATACTCAGAAAGGCTGGCTGCTTATTCCCACCCAGTGTCACTTTTCTGTCAGAAGTATTTCAGATACACTCTGCTTTCACACAGAGACTAGGGATCCCTGCGATGTATTCCCTTCTCAATTCCCTTTCTGGATCAAGCACAGCCTTTTCAAAGGAATGACAGATTTGACAAATTTATAACCAATATCCCAGGAGAGCATTAGGGTTTGGAACAGAAATATTCATACTTGAAGTTAGACAGCAGTTTAGTTTCCTGCTAATAATTTTCTTCTTGGATACAAAGGAACTTGTTTTGTTTTGTTTTGCTGTTTGGAGCAGAGGGATGAGACACTGTTTTGACATTTATTCATAAACAGTACAGAAGCCCAGCTCAGAGCTGTGGCCATTGCCAGTCCTCACAAACGCATAGGGATGCAATCTCCAGAGCTGCAAACCCAGTCTGTGGGAGAAGCAGCTCCTACGCTGCAGTGGAAATGGATCAGCAAGCAGCATCTCATCTTTGCCAACCCTCACGGGGAGCTGCAGCAGCCCTCCCGCTCACAGGCTGCTGCTTCGGCACGGCCACTTGGCACCAGAGCCACCGAGCACTTTGCACTGACCCTCTAAGAAGAGGTTCCAAAGCAGCCATGCGGGCAGATCCCCTGAACGCTAGATGAAAACTCCACATACGAAGCCTGGAAGTTTGTTCCTTCAACTTATCCAAGGGCTTGGCCCAACGATCAAGCCCTGTTACAGAAAGCAAGTTCCTGGACTAAGTAAATATGATCAGCACATCGTGTAATCATGAAAAGCAAACTCCCAGCTGAGACATAGATCATCATTGCACAGCATGAGCCTGTAAGCAACACAAATCCTGCTCCAAATGCTCTGCTGCCCCACTTCCCCCAGTGCAATGAGCTGCTGCTGCCTGGTGGGGAAGCCCCAGCAGCCAAACACTCAAGCAAGCAATGCTGTGGCACAGTGAGGCAAGCTGAGCTCCCTGAGGAGTGGGACTTGCTGGATGCTGGTCATTCCTGGTGTGATAAACCTCTCCAGGATACCAAAAATTGCTTCTGCAGAAGGCTCCAAGGTTAACTCACCGACACAGAGGCTATGGGTACACTTGCAAGAAAATATCATGTCCTGAAACCCACCAGGCTTTTAAAAGCAGGTCTCCAGATGTGCTTCACAAGAAATGGTCTTTACAAACCATGTTGCTACACTTCAGCAAAGCAACCTGAGCCCCCCTCGAAGTCACTGTGAAGGACCAGCTCAGGGAACAAGTCCTGTGGACAGCACACACAAGCCCACCTTGGACCTGAGATCCCGGCTCCCATGCTCCCCATGTGCCGTTTGGGAAGTTTAAACCAGTGTCAGAGCAAATCCGCTGTTTCTGGGAACAGTGCAGGGTCTCACCATGGTTTTTGCTTCACTGAATGTCTGTCTCTGAAATGTGTCCTTCTGTGGCAGGAGAGAGTCCTGCCTTCCCCACAAACCCTTTTTTCTATCAATTTTGGTGGTTGCTGCTGTGCTTGCACACTGCCTCACCTTTGCGCTGGCTCCCGTTGTAGAAAGCCACAGCCTGCTGGGGAGCCTACCTCTGGCCACAGTGTGCAAACTAGGGCAGTCGGAAATCAGAGGAGGAAGAAGATGGTTTCCCCAGATAAGAAAACCTTTTCCTCCACTTTTAGTGCTTATTACACTCGATGCTACAGCTTCTTCCGAACTACAACACCGGTGGGAACCAGGGGAAAATGAGGTATCAGCGTCTCTCTGGCAGCGGGGCCAGGATCTTGGATGTTCACCACACTGTCAATGGTGACATCTGCTCCTGGGGCTCCATTTGCAGTGTAGGACAGTGGTGTGTCTATGGAAATCCCAGGGCCTTACAAAACAGAGTGGGGTCTGAGGTATTATGCATTTACCACTGGACTAAGCTACCTCTCCCTCATGTGGGTCATACCAGTTTAGCTTCAGGCCATTGGTCATAAAAAGCAGGGATTGGGGTGAAAGGATAGTCCCACACTTCTGTCAGTCATGGCTTTTGCTTTCCTGTTGTCCTCATTCAGGCCACCACTGGAGCTGCCTGTCCCCCCAGCTGCACTCGGTGGCGCAGTGCAGGGCTTTGTTTCCAGCAATCAGAAAGGCCAGGCGTGCAGGCACTGGTATTTTTAGCCTCTGTCTCAGCTGCGGTGGTAAAGGTTAATACATCCCCTCCTGTATTTGTTCCAAGAGGCTCCAGAAGGAGGGGCAGAGCCTCTTCCACCTATTTAAATGGAGCAGGACAGAGGAGGCAGCTGTCACACCTCTGCCCCCTTTCACACCCAGAGAGCACATCAGCTCTGCTTCCAGCATTGTCTGATCACTGCAATTAGTGTTGGAAAGTAGAAAGAACGGTGAATACCTACTGTTGCCAGGTAACAGCATCCACCGTGCTGCCAGCCACTTTCATGAACCTGTAGGAAACAGAGGAGGAAACCATATGAGCCCAATGTTGTCACAAGAAAGTCCTAAAACAACCAATGCCCATCCTACATCACAGGATAACAAAGGTGGTCGCCTCACTCACAGACCCTTTCTAACAAAATCTTATCAAACTTAAATGAAGAGAATAAATTATACTTAATACAAATGCTTCTAGCAAGGACAGCTAAGAGTAACGGGCTGAAACCCAAGTGGCAGCAGAGCTGAGAGCATCATTTTGGGCCAGTTAGGGAAAGCTTTTGGAGCACAAGAGCATTTCAGGAACAAGATCTTGTGATATGTACTTAGTTCTATGACTGCAACAATTCTCAATAGTGGTTTAAAAAAAAAATTAAGTGTCCATCTTAAAAGAAGACATTTCTTCACCCAACATATATTTAAGCTGAGGAACTCTTTGACCAATTCAAGCAAGGACTGGAAAAATGAAAGAAAATAGAAATAAAACCAAACAAAGCTATTAGATGCAAAGTTGTCATCTCCAGCTCAGGAGGTCCCTGAGCATTGGAGGATGAGAGAAAAGGCTGGACAAATACTGCTATGGGCTTCACTTTTTTTAATGCTCTTTCTTTGGTATTGGCTGTCAGAAAACTGATGGGATTCTGACCTGGGTGCACTTCTGGTTTGTCGCATTCCAACCACAGCACTTCCATGCACAAGGTTACAGTGAGTTATAGATATGTATTAGTCTCCTGATGGCTTGTGACTCAGCTATCTTAAAGAAAATATACCTCTTCCAGACAGCTCCAATTTGAGTCAAACTTGAGGCTACACGGATGTATCGCACTGCCAATGCCAAAATCAAAGCAATTCCTAATCTTGGGAACCATATGTAATCACTGCAGCAGCCTCTAGCACAGCCTTGCTGCCATCCAAGATGGTCTAAACAGCATCTTGGAAAATTGCAGCTTCCATGAGGAACCCAAGCAGTTACTATATACTTACACTTAATGGCACAGATATGGAAACACATAAACGCACACACCAACTGGACAGGCACACTTTTCTGTTCAGTACTGTAACTGAATGTGCTGTGTAGCTGATGCATTTTGGGAGTGATAATACATGCACATACAGGAGACAGTGTCTTGAGCAAGTGAATGTGATGAGAAAGAAACTGATGCTGTATTGTTTCAGGCTGCTCTTTGATGAACAGGGTTCCCAGGAACACAGC
>NW_009944513.1:0-5796 GCF_000696875.1 Nestor notabilis | reverse complement strand
ATAATAAATATATAATAGATAAAAATACAGTATTAGTTTGCAAAACATATATCCAGTTTCATTTTCTGACATTTAAATTCTCCGAGAGTTGGGTTTAGCAGGCTTGGTTGTTAAAAAGCAAAACACAGAGCAAAACAAACAGTACACAGCAGTTGGGGGTTTCTTTTAAGCAATAACTTTAGGAAGAAGGTGAAAAAACCTCTGTTTTCCAAGTTCTGAAAGTTTACAAAAACTAAGTAACTATTCCATGATTCTACAATTCTATGAATTAACTTAAAGTAACTTGACGACAACACATTTACAGTATGATACAGCACAGATTGCAGCAGCAACACTAGGAACCCCCCCCACTTATCAGTTAAACCCAGGGTCCTGCTCATGGCCCAGCCTCTGTTGCTCACCCTCGCAAAGGTTTTTACAGGCGGCGGTGGTGGTGGTGGCAGCACCTGTTGCCCATGACCCTCTCTCTCACAGAGGTACGCCAGCACTCTCCCTGTTGCTCTTTCCATGTATGGCCATCTGCTCAAAGCCCAACTGCTCTGGCAGCCCAGGAAATCTATCTTTAGCACAGGCAGGGTCACCTATCTCCAGCGTCAGAGAGCTAAAGAGGATTCGGTAACCATGCTCTACAAGAACTTCAGGGCGCCTATCCTGTTACTGAAAACGTCTAAGGAACAACTTGATGTTTATTTAGATAAAGAAGGGAAAACACTGCTAGTGTTGCTTCTGACCTAAGAAACAGATTCACGCAGGCACACATGGGGGAAAGCCTCCCAGCACGCTGCAGTTTATCTAAATGCAAGATTATGCACTAAACATATAAACCAGAAGCTGCAAGTGAACGAAACCTGGAAGAATCACACATGGAAAATTCTGGGGGACTGAAATGTCTGCCTGACCCAGGCCAGGTGCCCACCCACTGGCTGGCTGCTGGGATTCCCACTGCAGCCCTCCCCTGGGATGCTATTTAGAGGACTTTATCTTTTGGAACAGTAGATGCCTGATAAAGCTGACATTCTACCACCACTTGCTTCACCCGAGGCTGGGAAAAACAAAAGCCTACCTAAGAGTATAGGAAACTCAGGCTAAAGGAAAGGGTCTCTATGCATGCTCTGCCCCTGGGACAATCAGTAGCAATCAACAGGAATTTTGCACCCTGAGCCCTTTCCCCAGCTGCAGGTCCTGGGTGCTCCTCAAGCCTGGGGAAGCTGCTGTTTCTTTTCCAAGGAGTTTGGAGGTGTCCCAAGTCGGAGGCCGAATGCCTGCACTGAAACCGAGTGGCCTTGAAGGAAACCCTCTACCTAAACATTCTTCTTTCTAAAGAGAACTTCAGTTGAACAAATTGACGACTTAAAGTTTCCCTGAATCTACCACACAAAACTTTTACCTGATCATCAGAATACATGAACAATATTCAGATAGTCACTATAAAGCACAGAATCAAAGAATGGTTTTCGTTGGAAGGGACCTTAAGGATCACCCAGTTCCAACCATGTCACGGGCAGGGACCCCTTCCACTAGACCAGGTGGCTCAAAGCCCCGTCCAACCTGGCCTTGGACACCTCCAGAGATGGGGACACTTCCAGGGATGGGGAATGCAACTATTCCTCACTAAGACTGAAATGACAAAGTCCAAATAATCATTTAATGTATTATTATTCTAGAAAAAAAATACCTAGATTTAAAGCAGGTCAGGAAAGCTTTCCCACCAACCCCTCTGCCTCCCCTGCAGCAAAGAGCTGTACCATTTTCATTTCTGTTTCTGATGGTAAACATTTTTGGGGACAATAGTTAGCCAGGTTCTGTGCAGGTATCCGTCCGGTTCAGTTTATAAAGCAACTCTATAAAGAAACTCAAAACAACAGTTGCCAAGTTTCAGTTGTTAGAAAGTACTGAATTAGCATACTGAAGTTGTCATCTCCTAAATGCTTTCCAAAGCACACAAAGTTTTTGTTTGTATCCAAAGTATTTCCTATAGGGAACATTTTAGATGCTGCAACGCAGAGGTCCTCAGCAGAGAGCAGGAACAAGGCAAAAATGATAGCTGAGAGCCATGTTTGTACTTTTACACTACTATGGCATTCTGTTGAGAGGCTGGAGTGCAGGGAAAGGAGATGGACACCTCCCTCCCTCCCAGCATTAGGGACTAAGGCTGCAAAACCCTAACAGCACAGCGGAGGGGCAAAGGAGCCACCCAACCTCTGCCCTAAGTAACTCTTCTATTTCCAATAAAACTAGACCGTCTACTCCTCAAAAGCCTCTGACATTTGGAAATACACACTTCACAAACATTTTTCCAACATGACTTACTTAGGACTCCACTAAAATTGTCACCTAAAAAACATCAAGCAGAAAATAGTAACACTTCTGGTTTTGGCTGGAACAAAACATATGCTGTCTGTCTACTACGACACTTAACTAACCTAACACTGCCAAAAAGACATCTATTAAAATACTAAAATGAACGCTATTACCAAGTTTGACATCTTATCAGCTAGCTATATTCTCCATGGTTTTAGCCTCAAAAGTGTTCTTCTACCCAGTGAGCATTAGTTTTCAGTTGTGCCTGGGCAACATTCCTGCACCAACATATTTGGAAGAGAAAAATGTAAATTTACACCTCAGCACAAATCTGTACGCAAAATGTCTTTTTGCCAGGCTAAAAAATGTCTAACAGAATACAGCAAGTCAGAGTGCTCAGGAAGGGGAGATGACACTGATGAAAAATGCAGCTAGGAAAGATATCCCGAAAGATGAAGTGGGGGAACAGGTTCCCTGAGAGAGCGGATGGGACAAAGGAAAACCAGGTAGCTGTTCTTGCAAGAGGCTATGTCACGTGTCACCAACTAAACAACACTTGTATCGCAGTTTTTGGCACCACTTCTCACAATAAAGGGTAGTAAAAAAAGCCAACTGCAGTTGAAAGCCATCACCACAGAAAGTCACTCGCAGTTATTTACTGAGCAGAACCTTCCAGGCTCGTATAGATTTTACCATGCAAACATACCTCATCACAGCAACCTTCACCTTCTCTCAGTACGTCCAAGCTTGTGATGCACAAGAGTGGTATGGCAGCAGTCAAAAATCTCTAACCAAAGAATGAGGAGTATGACCCATTTCTTTAAAAATGCACAATTTGCAAGTTTTCCATTACATTTATACTATCAACTACCGTACCACTGTGCACATATACAAGACTCCCAAAGCTACTATAGACTGTACTGCTTGAGTAAATAACTTAAGATGTAGGTCTGTTACCTTATATACTCATTTCAGGAAGAATATCGCTTGCCCAGATGAAGTAAAATACATGGATGGAAGTTGCTAGAGCAACTGAATGACATAAGAACTGATGTTTACCAACTGAGAATGCATCAGAGCTACCACCACAAATTTCTTTTTAATTCTTTTAAATCAAATGTCATCTTACCACTTTTATGAAGAAATCTGACTCCTTGGCACTTTATTTTAAAATAATTCATTAAAAAAGTTTCTACTCTGTTTTCAGAGGGGAAAGAAAATCCTCTCAGAAGAGAAAGTTATTTTGATTTTTAAAACATAAACAGTTAACTAGGTTAGTTGATGTCTATCTTCACTGTTGACCTAATGTCTTCTAGCTCCACTTTCTAAACAACTAGCGCTTGATGATTCAAGGCTCTCAACAGCTGTTACAAAATACCAAACTTGGTAATTAAGTCTGACAGAGCTGTACTTTTTAGCCTTACAGAAGAGAATACTGGCAACATATCCATTTTGTAACAACGTCCGCCAGTTTTAACATAAAACAAGAGCAACAAAAAGAATTAGAGCAAGCGATGAGAGGGAAAAAAATGGACTGAAATTTTCAAAGTAGTACTTTCTGAAACCGTCATACAGCTCTTTATCTGAAGAGCTATCAATGCCTGCATTTACAAGGTCAACACTTAACTGCAGCACCTGATTTACAATAGCTTATCCTTTAATACTATCAGGCAACTAGAGGAACGCTTTAATGAAGAATTCACAATTCCAGGCATGGAACTCAGTCAAGAGTGACTACACACACACTAACAGAGCTCATTAAAGTTTACTGGTGTTCACATGCTTGTTTTATCTCAGCATTTAAAAGACCAAAGTAAACAGCAGTGGAAGGTACTAACAGCGCTTAAGCCACATTTTAATTAAAAACAGTTGAATTGCCTGTGCAGGTAATACCCAGAAATCTTTCTGTATGCAACACTTGACTAGAAAAGAAAGCATTTTCAGTTTACTGCTTGTTTAATGGCAGGCGTTTGTTCAGAAACTGAAGAACAACTCCTTGGGTTTTCTGGCATTTCCCTAAGGCTGGCTCTGTTCATTCAGAAGACTTCCAGCTGCTCACAATTTAAGGATGATACATAACCCACTGCACACTGGCAAGCAATAACGAAGACGAGGGCAATCATCTCAAAACACTTGTTTCCCTGTGAGCCATATGTTATCAGCCCAAAATTGAGAGAAATATTAACTACAAAGCCAAAATGCATCTTTGTAAAGTCATTTCAGAGTTGCTCTTACAACCAGCAATTAAGATAACCTTAAGCAGTAACAATTTTGGTCCAGCTTTCTTCCCACAGTTAACAAATGCTCTGAAGTTTTGTCAACACAAAGGCCGGCAGCCACAGAAAAAGGCAAGGCGTAATTAACTATAATTCCTTAGGATACAGGATTCCTCTCTTAAATCCACGTGACACCATCTACATACATAAATAAGTAAACAGGCATGGTATCCTGACAGTAGGATGATGGGAATACTAGATGTGCATAGGTATCTGTATCCCCACTGCAATGCAAATATGAAGAAAAAAATTAAGTTGGCTGGGCTAAGGACAGCAGAAAGAGCAATACAAAGGTCACTGTTTATTTACCTAAGGGTTGGCTTACAAGCAATCTAGCTACTGTGACTTAAGAAGTTGTTGACACAATGAACTACTTAAACGTTCTCTACTAATCAACAATCAAAACTAAAAGACAAATAGTCAGAATCTCCTGCAGCAGCGAGCCCTGCAGGAATCAGAGCTGCGTTCTGCTGGCAAAGAGAAGCTATCTCCTCCATCACACGCAGGAGAGGGCCCAAATGCTTACGGCGTGGCTCCACTTGTTCTGTTCTGTGCCAGACTCCACTGCTTTGCCATGGGGGTATTTTGAGCATTTCTGGAGTTTGTTCTTCCCCTCCCAACAAGCTTTGTGTGATTTTCCATATTAAATAAAGTAAGCCATTTTGAAGATCAGACAACTTGCCCCCCTTTTTTAAAAGCATACCTTAACACACGGGTAAATGACAGAGCCTAATGACCTTTAGCGCATGTTCATGCTCATACTGCTATGCCACCTGCAAGCCAGTATGAAGGTATACTCCTGACCAGCTTGTGCCCAGGCACTAACTGCGCAACTCATTACCTACACTACTATTCTCTGTACTGCAGTTCCCAGCTTCCACGGACTGCTTTACAAAGTGTAGCTCCATAGTGCAAAGACAATAAAATAAGAGCTTGTACAACTACCACGGAAAACTGAAGGTCTGACATCATATTTGTGGTTGTGAGCAGTGTAACCTCGTTCATGTTTTCTCTAGGGCTGCACCGCACTTAATGAAAAACCCCGGGATCAGCTTAGCATGCTACTGTCAGGAGTGGCGGATCTAACAAAACCAAAGTGCCCGGTTCTGAAAGTGTGTGTGTCCGACAAGGTGCCCCTTGTCACGGCAGCGGTCTTCCCGGTCTGAATGCGCGTCCCAGAGCAGCCAGGAGGTGCGGGCACCTCCACCGCGGGGCTGCC
>NW_009944512.1:7289-20471 GCF_000696875.1 Nestor notabilis | reverse complement strand
GCTCTGCCCGGTGGCGGGGCAGCGGGCGGTCTGCGGTGGTGGTGCTGTGAGAACCGTATTGCACCGCGTCCCTGGAGCCGCGGGGCGCGGCGGGCAAACTTGTGTAAACTGCTCAAAGTTAAACAATCAGTCTTCGAACACGTTGGTCAGTTTGTGAATCTCAGTTTCTCTTCGGCTACACAGTGTAAGTTTCAATAGTCGGTGCTTTATGTTCCTTTTCCGGACTTTTGCTGGCTTAAGTTATGTGTGAATGGAGTTTCATAGGTTAAAGGCCAGGGCGGGGTCTGTCGAGGTGCCCTGGTTCACCTGGGCTCGATTGATTACCCTGAACCCTCTCGCAGGTGCGAGCAGGCATCTACCCATAGCGGAGGGAGATTGTTTTCTTAAGGTGAGAGTAATTTTATATTTCGGTAATTATGTTTTTGCACGGTGCCCACGCTACACCTGGAACGTTGTTTGCATTTGAATTCTGCTTTATTAACAAATTGTCATACTTCAAGTTAATTACAAATAGGACAAAAAATACCCAATTAAAATATTAGTCTTTCTAATCAAGCTGCCAATTTGGTGCTTGAAATACAGTAGTAAATGCTTTACATTTATCTTAACAAAAGCTCTTTCTGTTACTGTTTTGTGCGAAACCACTGGCATCAGCCCAGTACCCCTCCGAGAGTTATCAGAGTCTGATTAACAATCAGCAAGTCCAGATTCTTGTCCGGTGACAGACTCATTCCCTTACCTCTGGGAAGTCTTTATCCCCTTTCTGTGTCCTGGTTTATGCAATCTGTTTACGAAAAAGGGCCCTCTCTGCAAAGCCCAGTGAGAACTACAGAGAATGCAAATTATAGAAAAGGCTGTTATCATAGCTCCTGATTTTGGGTGATAAATGTAACCACCTTGGATTTAAAAGGGTTAAAATTGCAGCTTCACTTACCTGCTTTTGAAAAGATGAGATGAACAAGGGAAATAGAAATTAATCCGAGCCTCTCTTCTCATTAAGGGAGAAACTGTAGGTCAATAAATCATTTTATTTTGTTCTCAGTGTCCTTTGGAATAGAGATGTGTGGGCTTTTGTTTTAACTAAGCTGCAAGTGACTAATAGTTCTTTCTCCTTTGTTATTTCGCAAGTTTCAGGGAAAGATTTGAAGCAATTAACTTGCATGAAATATGAAAACCAGAAAAAGACAACCTATCTCTTGAAGCTTTTGTAAGATTTATTCAGTGTTTAAGTGTGGTAAACATATGCATTGAACACTTTTTTTTTTGTGGAAAGAACAAAAATGAGTGGTCATTACGTTCTTATTGCTGAAAAACATCTAATACTGTCTCCATCTTTCAGGATCAAGCAGAACAGTTCTTTAAAAGTGGACATACAAATAACTGGGCAGTTTTGGTAAGTGTGGTCCAGTTTTCTTCCAATAAAGTTGACAACTTTTCAATAGGAGCCATAATAGCAACAGTCACTCAAGAATTCTGTTCATTTGAAAGAAGTGGAAAGATGAAGATTTGGGAATGAATAAATTTGAAATTGTGCCTGCACATTTATTACACTGTAATAAAATTATCTTTTCAGTATGACTACACTTCAAGCACTCAAAATGTCTAATTACATGGCAGGATTCATAAAACAAAAGTTCTGACAGCATTAAAACAGTTAAATTACCATACTGCATATTGAACAGAAGTGTAATTCTGGTATCACAGAAGTTTATCTCTTTGACCAGACAGGTACACTTTCTTTCTGATTCTTGTTTGTACTTAACCTGTCGACATGTGGTAACAGGCTTAGAATAAAATAAATTCAGGCAACATAATGTTTAGATCAGCTGTTCTTACCCATTTATTTTTTTTCTTTGCCATGAAGCTTTTATTAGCTTTGAATCATGCTGCACAATTGGTTCTTAATCACAATTTGGGTCTTAATGACTAATTTGTTTCAGAACATGATTGTAATTACTCAGTAGCAGCTGTTTGTTTTCCAGATACTAAAATTGAGCAATATGAAAGAAAAGTTTACAGTAATTAATTGAATTAGAAGGAATAATTTCTATATTCTACGATGAACAAACTCAAAACTATTAAAGTATCAAGTACTACTTTAATACTGTTAACAACTAGGTGCTTTTATACTCCATAAAACCATACAAAGACGGTGGAAAATTAGGTTCAAGGAGTTACACTTTCTGTTTTCAACATATTTGCTTCTGGTTACATTTTTTCAGTAGTTCATAGGTAAGCTTTGTAACAGTTGCTACTACTTTTTGAAGCAATTAAAGAGGGAGGGTTTTACAGCTTTCAGGCACTTCAAGCCTGGCATTGTATTGCAATCCCCCTTCATCAGTAGTTGGAATTAATATGCTGCAGTGTGAGTAGCTATATTTAAAGCACAGACACATTTTCCACTGTGTTATAAGGGAGACAGTAGAGGAAAGGGACAGGTGCTAATACCTTGAAACGTCACAGCTAAGTAGGCCACAGTTAGTTTGCAGAGCTTTAAATCTTTCTGAAAGGCAAACGTTCACGTGGACTGATTCCCGTGGGCTTTTTTGAAATTCCTAACTGATGGCATGATCAAGACACAAAGGGATCCTTTCAGGCTGAATTTTTATTATTATTCAAGCTACTACTCTCTTCTTTTTATGAAAAGGCTAGAGACAAAAATGTTACATAGTGTAACTTACAGATGTTTCCATTTAAGGACATCTATTTTCTTTGTGTTTGTCTATTCAAGGACAGCTTGGATGGGCCTTTGAGCAACCTGGTCTAGAGGAAGGTGTCCCTGCCCATGGTAGGGGATTGGAACTAGGTGATCTTTAAGGTCCCTTCCAACCCAAACCATTCCATGATTCTATTATTAAATTAGAACTTTACATTTAAAGCTGAAAAATTAAAAAACCTGTCTAAATGCTCTGTATGTTTGTGTTTTTAAAGTTACCTCTTCTAACATGCTGCTTCTTTTCTGTGATTGAAAGACTTGTAAAAGTGAAGGAAATTTGCCTCTAGAGGAGGATTGCAGTCCTTGGTGTGGAACAAACAAAAAGTAGCGAATTGAAGTTAAGCACAAGGACAATGATAAGGCTTTAGTAGGGAACTACAACAGATTGCCTCTCAACTTTTTTTAAATCTCATTGGTTTAAGGCTTTTGAGGACAGTTTAAGTAATACCTGGCCTAGGTATTAGTTTAAGTACAGGAATGGCTGATCCCCAATGCTTTGCCTGTTAGAACAGAAAAATCTGAACTCTTTTGAGGTTTTTGAGAATTTGTATTCAGATTTTGGGTAGAGCTCACTTAGCTCTTACTTTATTATATTTGACTCCTCAAATGCAAATGTCCTCAGCGTATTTTCCCCTCTGTGTGGCTTCTGCATGAATTTACTTACGCCTTTGTGCAAGCATGATCCCACAATGGGTTTGATATTGAGATGAGAACTCTTCCTTTGATTTTTCTTAGATATGGAGAAAGCAAGTGAAGAAAATTTAGCTTATCCATTTACTATTGCTGAATTATTCCCTCAAGTGCCACTTTCTATACTTCGTTGGGTTTTATGACAATTTTTTCATGAGTCAGTATGTTAAGAACTTATTTTTTTTTAAACTTTTATTTTCAGCATTTGTTACTTTGGTACAACAAAGACTTCTATAGCTTATATCATGAGTTTCTTGGTGTTGCTGTGTTCTTTCTGATTTGTTACTGGTTTGTTGATATTTCTGTAATCACAGTCTTCTGATGCAATGTGCCAGGCTACTTTTACCTTTTACAGTATTTAATATGATTTTTTTTCCCTTTTTTTCTAAGGTATGTACATCTCGATTCTGGTTCAATTATCGTCATGTGGCAAATACTCTCTCAGTGTACAGAAGTGTCAAGAGACTGGGCATTCCCGATAGGTGAGGGAATACTGGTGAATACAGTTCCTTGCAAATGTACTATTAAAGTTCACTTTATTGTCTGAAGCAGTTTAAAAATACATTTCTCTTCTCAGTTTAACTGGCCAAAAGTAAAAAAGAGGGATATGATTATATCAGTGTATTGAAAACTGTGGCAATACTGTTCAAAAAGAGAAGTCAGAAGTTGCTAGTTGGAATAGGTTAATTAGATTAAAAATATGAGGAGCTATCTGCCCACTAAAATATTATAACACTTAGAAAATTAGTGAAAGCATAATGTGAAAATTGATAAATGCATCAGCAGTGATAGTACTACTCTGAGATACGGCTTTTGCTGTACTTTCAGTGTGGAGATGTTAGTAACCATAACTGTACTGAAGTGTATGACTTCCACATCTGCAGCTACATTGAGAGTCTCTAAACTAAAGGCCTGAACAAAGCAGCTGCTACATTTTAAAAATAGCCTTGAGAAATCCATTTTGCATGATGCTTTTAGAGAAACCAATACCTTTGTCCATACCAGTTGTGCTTCATAGTGATAACACAATAGCCAAAATAGTATCCTTTCTTTGACAATAGGATTAGGAAGGTGAACAAACTGTTCTGAAGTGTCTGAGTTGTGTTCTGAATGGAAGTCGGCACAGTTCCATCGACTGTTTTGGAATGCAATTTACTTGTACTAGAATTGTGCACCAACATAATGGGCTATGTGTAACCATAGGCTCCTATGGAAATCCTGGTGGTCCTGATTTTTCATGTTCATTTAGAGGAGTGGTAGTTTCTCCAGTATGTCTGTATAAGGAAGTATGAACATCTTGATCATTGCAAAATGTATGTTTTACTGGATTGAATTTGTATAGCATTTTTTGTCAAGGTCCAAACTGTAGTACCTGGAGTCCGCAGCTAGTTTCCACTTAACCGTGACTGTGCTGGCAATATATCCTGTCCCCTCTATTTATTTTTAAAAAGAAAAGAGTGAGTTCTTGGTTTTTGAAAGAGGGGATGTTGAAATCTAGTTTTTAGAAGTGTTTGGGGGCTATAAATCCAAGGCAACATACTGCTGAAGCACTGTGGGCTGAAAGCCACAGAAATACGGCTTTTTTTTTTTTTTGCATGTCTTATTCAGAAGCATCTATCTTCTTTCCTGTATAGTCTAGGTACTGCCTTAGGAATTCTTTTACTACTTCTGCCCAAACCTGAGAACTTTCATGTTCTCTGCATCCATCCATCTTGATCTTTAATATCAAAATAAGTGACGGTTTTAGAAATACTGCAAAAACTACAGTGTAGCTGGAGATTCCTGTTGTTCAGTAGCCTGATCTGTTTCTTATCCATACATAAGGATCTGGAAATCAATTTCAAAAAGCCAGCAGTGCTTTAGACTAAGGTCAAGAATAAGACATTGGAAAAGACCTATACTGAGAGCATGCCTGGTTTTTACTCATTTGCAGCAGTTTTGACATGGGTTTGCCTGGGTTTCTCCCTTGCACAAACTTCTTCCTCTACCTGTTTTTCTTTCCATTTATCATGGTTCTTGGACTTGAGTTCTTTGAAGAGGTTTGTGCATAGTCTCATTTTGAATGGAACCGTGTCTCTTTGATGATGTGAGTAGATTTGTCCTCCAACAACAGATCTTGATTTGTTGTTTTGTAACTGTAAGGTGCTTTGGTTTGTTGACGTGCGGACACGATGCTCCAATCCATGAAAGAAAAGTTTTGCTAAAGTAAAACAAAGCCAAAATGAATCCAGAAATTATTTTTGATTCCTGGAATCATTATGCAGTATAAGCCTCGTATCATGGAAAGATTATTAATATAGTATATGATTAGGTTACTTTGGTTTAACAGTTAAGCTGCAAGTTAACACCTAGGTTGTTTTGTTGCACTTGTACACAGAGGTTCTGTTTAACTGTGGGATATTCCATATGCATGTATATGATTGCTGTGCAGTATAGAAACTCTGTGTGTTTGTGCTCACCTGTCTGTACTACTACAATGCAAAACCTTTTCCTGAATGCATGTGATTATTCTTTTTTTTTTTTTTTTTTTAATAAACACATTCCTAGCAAAAATACAGTGCTAAACTGTAGGCCTAGTGATGGCTTAGTGTGGAATATTCTCTTCTGAATATAATACAAAAAATGGATGTACAATGACTATCTCAGCAAATCTGCAAGGCATATATTCTGCACTTACTTCCAACTAATTCCTTTTTGATAGTTCTCTTTTATAAAAATAGTTTTGTACTGCTGTGCATGTGTGGAGAAAAAAAATAAATCTCTTTTCTCCTCTACATTTGTTCTACTCTTGCTTCTGTCATTGCACCTTCATGTTTATGCCAACATTTTGTTCCCATTGAAATAATTTACTTTGATTATTTCTGAGGATTTATGCTTATGTTATTTTGGACAGCATTTCTCTTTTTCTTCCACCTCCACCCACCCCCCCTATCCTCCTCTTTGTTTTTTTGGTGGAGTGTGCAGCCTGTTAGCACTTAATAAAGAATAACTTCATTCTTAAAGTGCTCATGCGGACATAGAGGTGAATGATGACAAGCGCAGGAATGATGTTTAAATAGCATGACACAGTTTAATTTATAGCTGTGTGCCTGAGAGTCTGAATTAGAAGTATTCTTTGCAGAATAAAGAGCGAAACCATATCCAAGACAAGATTATCCAAGGAAAGGACCAACTTCACCTTGTTCCAGACATCTCTGGCACATTCTTCCTGGTGCTAACAGTTTCCAATGACCTCTTGTTTCATATTTTGGCCCAAACCTGACCCTGCTATGTGTAATAGAGGTCTTAGGCTGCATGCAAGTTGGAACAGCTTTATAATGTGGTGATTGGTTTGTTGTTTTTTTTTTTTTGGGTGGTTTTTTTTTTTCGTTGGTAATATGAAATGTTGGGTTGTTGGGGTTTTATTGGGAGTTTCTTTTTTTTCTTTGTACTAAGAAGAAGACAAAATGTCTGGTGTCAGCCCACTTGTGTTCTTCAGCAAAATTCTAATATCACAGGTATCATACAGTAGTGCATCAGTTGTAGTATAACGGCTTGAGAAATGTTCAGGAGCTCCTCAAATTTAATTAAAATTTGTCATAAAATCTTCAAATGATCTGTCTGAGAAGGTGTAAACAGGCTGGAATTTCTTCTGTGGAGCTGCATTAAATGATTTAATGGCCCATAAAAATTACATTTTTTATGAAGAGTTCTACCAGTCTGGGTCTGGGCAGGTCTGTATCATAAAACTGCTAATATCAACTACTCTTGTGTTCATCTTTGGCCTAACTTAATCCTATAGCTGTTTAACAGCTGGCCACATTTCTGTGTGTGGTATCTTCATAATAATGAGGGTGTACATAAGGAAATAGGGTATAAGTAAGCTAAGTTTCACTAACAATCCCAGGAATCTTAGTGTTATAATCTATTGTTGTAATTGTGGGACAGTTTTGGTGTAATTTCTGTTTGACTGTTACATGAAAGTAGAATGGCTGAAGTGTTTTTGTTTCATTTTCCGTAGTCACATTGTCCTCATGCTGGCAGATGACATGGCATGTAATCCCAGAAATCCCAAACCAGCTACTGTGTTTAGTCATAAAAACATGGAGCTAAATGTCTATGGAGATGACGTGGAAGTGGATTACAGAAGCTATGAGGTGACTACACTTCAATTACATCACTGGGTCTTTGGTTTTGGCGTTGGTTTAAAGATTTATACAACACGTGAAGTCTGAGGAAGTCTTTCTATTCACATTTCTGGTTTTGGGCTGGGCTTTTAGTATCAACTGATAGGTTTAAAAACCACACCCCTCCCCTCCTTGATACTTGTTTTATTTGAAGTTTATTATATTAGAATCATGTTATAATTTAGGTAATGAAATTCCCACAATTAAATGGAACCCCTTGTATGTATTAGGAATTCAAATATATAACTTAAATTTCTCTTCTTTGGAAATGGTGGTTCAGTGTCTCATCTTGCAAACACCACCACTGTGAAACTTTGGCGTGCAAGTGAAATATTTACTTGGCATATCTACTTACATTTCTAATGTTAAGTATATGTTTTTATCAAAATGCACAAAAGCCATAACTTATGCATTACTGTAAAATAAACACTGTAAAGAAATCTGTGTTCTACCACCTTTTCATTTTTGTGTAGTATTCCTTCGAACAGTGTCTTTACCAGTTGATCTTAAATAGGACATCAACTTCATGGTTTAATAGTGCTGTATAATTATTCTTAACAGTTTATAGGGGGATATTTAATTATATAGTAGATGTTTTATTTCTCTGAAGCTTTGTATAAAGAAGTGAAGATACAACACTGAAACAGAGATATGTTCTTTTCATCGTGTTTTTTTCCTGAGTATGGATTTGTTGCTAGCGTTTGAGCTGTGTAGGTCTGCATGAAGATGAGATGGTGTTTTACAGGATATTTTACAATCACCATCCAGATGGGTCTCACCTGATCTCTTAGACTTATGTAACCGAAATTGATTTTGTTTTTCCTTTCTGTGTTGCAGAGGGAATTTAAACTTATTTTTCCATGGTAACACACACTAATGTTGGAGCATGTTTTGAGTACATGAGCAGCTTTGGCAGAATCAAGCTGTACACTCACAGGTTTCCAGATCAATGAAAATGTCTTTAGAAATTATAATGGCATTATCTTTATTTGATATAATAAAGCAACAGGCTGATGTTAGTGGAATAAAGTAAAAGGTACCTTATGATTGTGAAACTGCAGTAAAACCTTGAACAGAAAATGTTTGTTTATGCAGTTTATACCATGAAGTATTACTTTTGGGTATATACACTGCCTATTTTAGTGTTCCATTACTTAATGTAACCCAGCCTATAGTTGTTAATCAATATTTTTCTCTTTAGAAAATTACTTTGTGCTTCTATTCATAGGTTACTGTTGAAAATTTCTTGCGTGTATTAACAGGAAGAATCCCACCAAGCACACCACGATCTAAACGTCTTCTTTCTGATGACAGAAGCAATATTTTAATATATATGACAGGTAGTTACAGGTTTCTGTATACAATTTATTGATGTTGTTCACTTGGATGGGCCTGTTTAAAGCATGAAATCCCATTAGGAGTCCAAACAAACAAAAAGATTGACAAAAGGGTTTTTTTTTCTGTTCTTTTTTTAGCATGTAATACTAATTATGAAAAAGCCTATATGGCAGTAGGTGTAGTTTCTATCTTAAGTGATGTATGTGTACTGTTCTCACTGTACTAATAATTTTCTTTTGCTGGAGTCTGTTTGGAGAAGGAGAATTGTGTTTGCCTTTTTTATTTTTACTTGTTTTTTTAGAAAAATGTTTAACCAGACTGAGTATCTTCCCTTAAGCTACATACTTGCATAACTTCTGATTTATTTTTTTTCTGTCAGGCCATGGTGGAAATGGTTTCCTAAAATTTCAAGATTCTGAAGAAATCACAAATGTAGAGCTGGCTGATGCCTTTGAACAAATGTGGCAGAAAAGAAGGTAAGAAAAAAGCATTGTTTAGAGGTTAAATATTGTCTTTCCTGAACATACCTGAAGTCTTACCAGTAGGCCTTGCTTACCTTCAGCAATGATGCTATCCATTGTCCATAAAATTGCATGAAAGTTTGCATTCAGAAAGAAGAGTTTTAATTTTTGTTTTCAGCTTCCTGCAGTTACAACTGCTCAAATTTATTGTGCTTTGACTAAACTTGCATCTTAAGTCAATCAGTGTAAACTCTTCTGTTCCTTAGGTTCCTAGCAGCTGTCTTGGTAACGAAAAAGCAGAGTATGTGAATGTTGTTTAAAGAGAGATGGATAAAGAGGCTGTTTTATTTTTTCAGGTACAATGAACTGTTGTTTATTATTGATACTTGTCAAGGAGCATCCATGTATGAGCGATTTTATTCACCTAATATAATGGCCTTGGCTAGCAGCCAAGTAGGAGAAGATTCTTTATCAGTAAGTAGATTTTTGTGATCCTGAAGACAGCTTTCAAAATGCCTGAGCAAAAAGCACAGGTCCTATTGTTTTTAAATGAAAAATTTGCCTTCTAATTGCTGAATGTGTAAGGTATTTAGTTACAAAGTGAGGTTTTGACAAAACTTGTAATTGCACTTCTTCTGCTTGTTTTTGTATGCTGTCCCAAAAAAACAGATTAATAATGGATTTCTGTGCTTGCTGGCCAATTTATGCATTGCCTAGGATAGGAAGAAATCTTGTGGGAAGATTACTGAGAGATATGTGTGGGGAACATTCGATCTAGGACTTCTAGACCTGTTAGAGAGGGTCCAGAGAAGGGCCACAGAAATGATCAGAGGTATGGAGCACCTCTTCTATGAGGAACGGCTCAGTGAAATGGGGTGGTTTAGCCTGAAGAAGAGAAGACTCCACGGAGACCTTATTGCAGCCTTTCAGTACTGAATAGTGGCCTATAAGATGGGGAGAGACTTTTTAGCAGGGCCTGTTGTGACGGGACAAAAGGTAATTGTTTTAAACTAAAAGAGGGGAGATTCAGGCTGGATGTGAGGAAAAGAATATTTACAATGAGGATGGTAAAACACTGGCACAGGTTGCCCAGGGAGGTGGTGGATGCACCATCACTGGAGAATTCAAGGCCAGGCTGGATGTGTTTCTTGGGAACCTGATCTAGATGAAAATGTCCCTGCTCATTGCAGGGGTGTTGGACTAGATGAGCTTTGAAGGTCCCTTCGAACCCAAACTATTGTATATACAAAGAAATCCCAGACCACTACCTTTCACCTGCTGCAGTTGTATCCCAGCTGAATTACAGGTGGAGTGATAGGAGAGAGATCCTAGCCAGATCAAAACCAGCAGGACAGGGTTACCTGAACCCATGCAGAGCTGTAAGATAAGATGTCTCTCCCAGCCCTGTTTTCCAAGTTCTAAGCAGTTCAGGGCAGCCCACAAACCTTTACTGAACCATCAAGAAGAAGGGGTTCCCTCCTTTTTTTGCAAGCATGGAGATTACCAGGATATAGTGTAGAAAAATGAAGATAAACTATGTTATTCAGATTGTCAACAATATGTTTCTTTATGACTGGTCATTTTCTTTGTGTAATTTGCCTAAGAACAAACAATCATTATGCTTAACTTTTGTTAGTGCTGTTACATTCTGTTTGCTCTCTAAATACGGAGTTCTTTCCTGCAAATGCTCAGTAACTGCTGTGTATTGTTTTTAAGCATCAACCTGATCTTGGGATTGGCGTTCATCTTATGGACAGATACACATTCTATGTGCTAGAGTTCTTGGAAGAAATTCATCCAGCCAGTCAGACAAATATGAATGACCTAGTAAGTATACTTGTAATGACTTAGTAAGTATAATATTGAACATTCATGAATATGCTAATGATTCTAACAGTTTCAAAACTAATTTATTTTGTCTGTAGGGTTCTCCAAGTGCTTTTTGTCCTCCTGCTGTTTCTCTTGGAAGCAGCTTTGGGGAGAGGGTCTTTTTGCCGTTATTAAATGTAGTCATGGTGTAACACTTGATTGTCCTCAGTGTGAAAGTGGCTTGCTGGGTACAGAAAGAGATGAACCAAAATTAGCCAGGTTTTTTTTTTACTATTCATTGGAAAATGAATATATTGTTCATTAAATATGCATTTCGGTAAGATGAAACATTTGCACATGAAAAATTATAGTAGTAAGCTTCTAAAATCGGCTTAATGGGTAGCAGACACTTTACAGATGTGGAAAGGCAGACACTGATTGCTTTGCAAAGAGATTAAACAGTTAAAATTCAAATGGTGCACTCACAAATGCCTGCAGAGACTAATTTCTCTGTATATCCGCTTAGATTCCAGAGCAAGATGTGTCCAAATACATCAGTGTTTGGAGTTAATTATATCTTAGGTAAATATTAATTGTAGCTTTTGGGTACGAGGGAGGAGATAAAAACCCAGCTAAGCAGATAACCTTTGACAAAATTTATGAAAATGCCTCTGTAAGTTAGATGTGAGATGATATAAAATATAACTGTATTTTATTTACTCTATTAACCCTTTATACCTTCAATGAAGTAATACATTATGCTTTGGTGCCTTGTAGCTCTAAATCCTTACATGCTGTGTCAGTGATCTAAGAGCCGCAACTTACAGAGCACATTGTCTTTAATTCATTTCTGTAAAAGGAGCAGCTGCTCAAAAGTTTTATGCCACCCTCTGTCTACAGAGGATGGTGTTAGCCTGGCTGCTAGATGTGTAGTAGAATTCACTCTAAACAGCCCACACTTGACAGATTTTATGTTGATACAGAACTGATTCAGTGACTAAGATTCAGGATTCTTTTACTACCATGGGATTGAAATTCTGTCCTCTAATTTAATACCTTCTGATCATGGGATACAGATAATTTTAAAATAAATCTTGTTAAGCAAGAATATGCAAGTTCTTTATTGATTGTATCTTCTTCTAGCCAATTCATTCAGACAGCACTTCAGAACTGTTCTGTAAACCAGCAAATGAATTGCTGTTAAAAAAAAAAAGTCATAACAAATGAACAGTGGTTTCTGCTGTGTAAGAGACCATCTGGTAAGTGGTATAAGTGCTCTAGCCAGCTAGATAGTAATCCAGTTGTGGAAAGTGTAGAAAACTTGTTAGCTGGCCAAGTAGTTTACCTTTTGAGCTCTTTGGAGAAGATGTTTAAACATTCTCCCTTGTGTTTTTTGCTTATATGCCAAATTCTCAGGAAGAGCTGTGGGAAGTTAACCCATACTGGTAAATTTCTTACATCATTTAAGTCATCTTTTCGTATGTTGATGTGCTTGTTGTTGGTCTGGGAAGGGAAGAAAATGGACTGAAATGTATAAAGATTTTTGATGATTGTGTAATGAGTCATAGTATGTATTTCAGCAAATGTGACCACTTTATTTTGAGTTGTTGCTTTTCAGGGCTTTATATCTAAGAGCTCCAAAATGGCATATGGTTAGTCCATGGTAAGGATATAAGCCGTTTTATTTGCCAACAGTTACAGGGGGTACTTTGGAACTGGAATGTACTGTTACAGTTGTGCTTGTTTAAGAACAAAAGACCTACTGCTTATCCAAGTCTCATTTTTTTTTTAATTAATGCTTTCTAAACTCAGGACAACATTTTCAGTGGCTCATTAACTAGCTTTAAAGTCATGACCTAATGTTTAATTGTTTGATCTTCTGATATGTCAAATGTCTACTCTTTTGGAAGAACCGTGTATTTGTTACACTGCTTCTATCCCATCATCTCTGTACTTTCCTCCAGACACTCTTAAAACAGCTTCTTCATATCCACCTAAGATT
>NW_009944512.1:2170-7258 GCF_000696875.1 Nestor notabilis | reverse complement strand
CATTCCTGCAAAGAATGAGACATCTTTCTTCATGATCCACTCCACCTACTCCCCACCTGCTCCATCTGTGTTGCTAAGGGATAACATAAAGCTGTGCAAATGACTGACTTTCGGTTTGATCACAATTCAAGAAAAGTGAAGACTAAATTGAAATGTCACACATTTGAAGTTTTAAAATAAGTCTCAAATAAATTTCTAAATGAGATATCATTTGCCATAAAATAGCTAAAAATGTTGTTAAGAAAAAGATAACAAAGTTCCCATTTTTGGGAATTGTTTAGGTTTATTTGAATAGTATCTTATTTTAAAAAATTTGTAAAAATGGGCATATGAACAGATGTGTTTCATTTAGCCAGCGTTTGCCTTTTCTTTTGTCAGAAGACCTCAGTTACTAGTGTTACTCTGCTGTGGTGTAGTTCTTTGCAGTCCTTTTTTCACACCAGTACTGGATAGGTAGATTTTTAATACTGAAGTCTTCTCAGTGCTGTTGCATATTTTTGCTTAAGATTCATCTCAACATCTAATGGTAGCAAATTGTTGTGGGACAGGTTAGAAATAGTTGTGTGCAGTATCAGTTTCCCACTTTCAGTGCTGATGCAGTTGTTTTGGGACATTCACACTCTCTAGAGCTTGGTAGAGACACTAATTGTATAATTGCAGCATAGATTTATGCATCAAGGACGGGGATTAAAACAAGTACTTAGCTTCTATAGCTTACTTCAGAGACTTAGTTTTTATGTTTGTGCCCTTAGTTGCAGCAGAGCTGAAGAAAATTCATGGCGTTTTCTTGAAACTGAAACTTAAGAGGGTTTGTGTGCATTGACAGGTGGCTTTGTATGGGAAGCTGACGAGACTAGTTCATTTTCACTTCACAGGGAGGATAATAAAAAGATTTGCTCTGCCCCTATCTTTTCTTTAGCAGCTGTGTGATACTCTCCCAATAGGAGAGTTGGGAATCATTAAAAACCAGCTTGGTGGATATGTGTGCTTCTCTTAAGGTAAAGGTTGAAAGTGAGCTGAAGTCTCCCTGGGCATTAGGCAGCAGCCTAATGCTGTATGCTTAGAGACTTCGACAAAGGTGTAATGGAGCAGAACGGGGGAGTGGGGAGATAGAATCTGTTCTCTACGAAGAAAAGCCAGGTACATTGTTTCCTCTCTGGGAAACTTTTTAAATGTAGGGCACTGTTGTCCTAAGAGAAGGAGCCACACAAGCCCATATGTTTTGTGTCAGGCTGAGCACAGAATTTCTGCTAGGAGGTATGGGCTGAAACTCACAGGTTTTGTCAATCACAGTCTGGGGTAATTGAGGTTGCATCTGCACTGAGTTAAATAGGATGTGTGATTTTGCCTAAGAATGCAGTGTTCTAAGAGCTGGTCTGTGATGAGATATATGAACTCTAGATCCAGTGACTGATGGACCTGGTTTGAAAATCACTCGGAGAATGTAAGGTTAAGGAAGATGAGCACTCATGTGGAGAGTGTGCATGAATCTGTTACGTTAAACGTTATGTGTTACTGGAATGCATGAGGGCTCACATAACCTACACTGTTACCAGGTGGTCCGTGGGCTGTTGTTGAATGGACTGCAATGTTTGCTCATGAAACTGTCCAGAGGACTGTAGAGTTAGTGCCTCTATCTTACAGGGTTGTGTCTGGATCCTGTGTCTAGTGGAGTTGTGAATTCCATTGTGAAGTGCCTTCTAATGGCTGAGATATGAGCTCAGTTTTCTGAGCTCATCAAGGAGGTCAGAAAGAGTGAGGCCTTGGGCTCCATTTCATGCCACTGTAAGCTAGGTAGCATTATTAATAAAAATACAAACCAAGTATTATTTATTATATTACATTACGTGCATTACAGGATTCCTCGAAATAGGAATCTCTCCAGATAGGAAATATTAGAGACTTCCTTGACGAGTGTGGTATTGTGTCCAGAATGCCTTGGTGTTGCCTTGAATATCTGCTGGGTACATAACAATCTTGTTATTTAATAGGCATGCTGTCTTCTTAGATATCTAAATGCCACAACAAATCTGTCACTGTTACATTGTCTTATTTTATTCAAATATACCTTTATACAGAATTGAGTCCATTAAAAACAGTTTGTTTGTGCTGTTTCTTTCTTCCATGTGGTGTAATGTGTGTTAGATATAGGAGATCTGATATGTAGACAAAATAGATGGGTAAAATCATAAGGTATATAGGTAAATTGTAGGTTTTACAGGATGACTCTGCGAACTTAATGTACATAAACCACCTTTGATATTTGAAGATTCTAATTCTGCATTTTCAGCCTATTAACTAGAAATAAGACTGAGAATTTTTGATCAAAATGTGAATTCTTGCTTCTTTACGAAGCCTTTACTATTAGTTACTTATCAAGGCTTGTTTACTCTTCCATGCCTCCCTTTAGTAAATATGAAGAATTTATACCCACTTGTGCTTTTTGGAAGGTTATAGCAGCATTGCTGCATCTATATCAGAAATAATTTGTGCGTTTAATTAGATGTAATTGATGGTTGACTTTTGAAGAAGCATCTCTTAAACAGCATAATTATGAGGATAAAGGTTTTCTGAAATGCATAATCAAGATGTTCATGCCTTCGAAAGTTTTTGTTCAATCATTTTTTTTAGCTGTGGAGCTTGTACTGAAATTAATGCAAGTTATGTGTAGCATTTATTTTTCTTTTTATAGCAATTTAATTTTGGAAGGTCTGTGTAGAGATTAGTGACAAATGAGGGACAGGATATGATTGTCCATCTTGGTTTCCAGTTTCAGGTTTGTCCAAAAAGTTTGTGCGTTTCCACACCTGGGCACCGAACTGATCTCTTTCGGCGAGACCCTCAAAATGTTCTGATAACAGACTTCTTTGGCAGTGTGAGAAAGGTGGAAATTACAAGAGAGACAATTTCTTTGGACCGTGACATAGCTGGATTTGAAAGAAAGTAAGTAGTCACTCTTTAGACTTGATTTGTATAGGTTTGTGCCACAGAAACAAAATTGTTGTATAGCTGTCCTCTGATTTCCTGACATTTCTTGCAAAGAATCAGGGAGTTAGTATGGACCTGCTAGTATGATGACATTGGGGTTTGTCAGCTAAAACTTAGTTTAAAAATGCTCATCCCTTTATTTAGACCTTTAAATAAATACTGCTAAAGACCAAGCTACAGATGTCAACAACAACAAAAATTAGTCTAAAATTTCTTTCTTGCTTGTAATTTCTTATTTGATGTGCAGAAATGTTTTGTTACTGTAGATTTGAAAGAGATAAGCTCTGAGTATATGCCATCAGTTTTTTCATAACAACTAGCTCTTTAATAGATGCTTTGTTTCTGTTCTGTGAATCCTCTGGCTTTTGACATTATCTGTCCTGAGAATTTTGGTTGCTGAGATGCAGTGATTCCTTTGAATAAAATTGTTGGTGCAAGTTCATTAATAGAAGTTGTAACGGGGCTACTATTACTTTGGATGAAGAAAGAATTATAAACTACTTTGTATTTTTGGTATTGTGTTGCCACCTATTGGGAACTGTAAAGGAAGATGTGCTTGTTCTATAGAGTTTATTTAGCATTGTACTTCCATTTCTGTTGCATCTTTTATGTTTCATGATACTGTCTTATAAGAGGGGGGAAAAAAAGGTTTGAAATAGTCTGATGTAATGGCTGAAATATTTTTCAACCCATAAATTTATGCAGATCGTTGTCTACCTTGTTGTTTACTGTTGCTCAAACCAAAGAACAACTTAGTGGGTAGCAGTTTACACATGGTTTAGTGTAATATTTCATATCATTATGAAATATTTAAGATTGCTATTCCACACAATTATATTTATTTCATATTTTATTTTCATACTGTATTTTTATCCATATAGTGTGTTAGGATGAACAGTATATCTCTTAAGCTGATTTTGTGACTCCTTAGTTTAGAACAGTTTTTTTAAGGAAAAGAAGAAAATCTTTTGGCAAATAACAAACATTTTGCCAGTCAAAAACCAGGATGAAAACTTACCTGTGTGGGCTTCTAATTTGTGGATGATTAAAAGGAGAAATAGGTTTTGATTGACTTTACTGTTCTGAAACAGGAAGTGACTGGTTGGGATTTTCAGCTTTAATTTTTGAGTTAGTTTGGCACCATTATATGAGGGGTTTTGTAGGTATCTGACACATTGCTGAATTGGGTACACGGAAGCAGTGTTGAGAAACCGGCACTCGTACATGGAGAGGAATATTATCTTTGTGAAATGCTGTCATATTTAATGAAGGATGTATTACATTTTCACAGCAATTCCAGTCAACTTAAATCTGTGACATTGAAAGGGATGGGAACATTCTGGTGTAATAGCTAAATAGTTCTTTAGCTTAAGAGAGTCTTTGAGAACATGTACAGCTAGGAATGGAAGCACACAGCAGCCCGTTACGGAATACTGCTTTATGTCTGTAACATACAGGACCAGTTTAAGTGGTCTTGTGTAAAATAGTGGGTTACTCATTGCGCTATATTCAGATAAAATTTTCAAAAGGAAGTACTTCAGTTCTCAGTTTCTTGTTCTCACTTCGGAAGAGTTTATAGAGAATGTGTTTTTAATAGAGAAGAAAGTATGGACTTTATGGAAAGTGCTGGAAAATTATAGCATAGCTGTCGAGATAGTGATGTGGAGTGCTTGATAAATTAATTAAACAGAATTCAAAGATTGGTATTTCCTGGTGTGACAGATCTATTTCACTACAACAAATTTAAAAATTACACCTTGAAGTGAATTTATGAAAAATGTTGATGCTTTTTAAAAACGCAGTTTTAGAAGGTCTGCTCTGCAAAAAGCAATTACTCTGGTTTTATGTAATGAATATTATAGACGTTACACATATCTATTAGGGTGTTAAGAAATCAGAACACTTCACAAATTACGTGACCTTTGAATAGATACTACCCAGATTGTTCCAAATTAATGTAAAAATAACCCATGAATGAAAGAATATGAATATCCTTAAGGATATCCTTAAAGCATATCCTTAACCTCCCCAGCCTTAGTAAAACCGTTCTATGCCTTTTGGGAAAGTTATTGCTGTTGACACCCCGGGTCGCACTCTCAT
>NW_009944512.1:0-2139 GCF_000696875.1 Nestor notabilis | reverse complement strand
AGGGAAAGATGGGACTAGTACAGCCTTGTGTACTCCTTTTGCTGTCATTGGGAGAGATCTAATCCAAGCTTATTAAAAGTGAATAACCCTTCCAAATTAGTAATGAATAATCTTGTTCATGCCTAATACTGTTTTAAGAGTCTTTGGGAAGAAGGAAAAAAAAAGTAATGCAGAATTGAACTTGTGCCTCTTCAGGGTTTGCAAGAAGTATTTACCAGGAAGTATCTGATAGAGCACAAATACGTACTGCTAGTACAAATTTTGATGTTTTACAATGGTTACTGAGTGTGCAGATCTCTTTTGATTCTGACAAAATCTATGTAGAATCTGAAGTCTTTTCCTTTTTTCTGTATTGCATTTGAGTTACATTTTTTCCTAAAAGATAATTTGCAGTGGTTTAATATTTGATATAGTCTCTTGGCTTCATTCTTTTATGACTCATTTCCTCTTGTTTTATTCTTCTCTCAATGTTAGCTTGATACTTTGCTGTGTTTTCCTTTTATGCACTGGTGGCAGTAGAAAGCTACAGAATAGTTGTGTTACAGAGCATAACCAGAAGATGAAACAGACCTCAACTCTGATATACTCTTAAGTAGTCTATGTTAGATCTGATTTGTTTCTTTTAAAGTTGCAAGAGCCATATGTGCAGATAAGGGCTTTAAAAAACAACCAAACAAAAGAGAGAACCCACTGATTACACAGGTAGCGGGTAGAAAAGATGCTGTCATGTGAAGCATGAACATGTGTCTTAGTGCTGGCAGACTGATCCAGTTTTCATCTAACTTACTGCTGTGGCTTTGCCGAATCTTTTCAGTAGAAGTTTGTTCTTTTGTTACACAATTGCTTAGCAATTACTGTGTAATACGGATCCACTCCCAAGCTCAGTGTGAGCAATAGCTGTGCAGCCGGACCAGAACTGACAGTTTCATGTTGAGCGCAAGCCGTGACATTGCTCGAGTGAGGCCTTTGAGGTTTCCTTTGGCTTGGGCTGAGACTCCTACAAAGAACAACTACAAATTAACCAAAAGAAGAGGCTTTCTTTGTGTCCATGTAGTGGAAGGTGAATATTTGCGAGGAGAAGCTTCATACAATAAAAAGAATCCTCTGCTGTTTCCTTTTTTCATAGCAGTTTCAATCTAAGCTATGTTCACTTCAAAGGACTTGTTCTGCAGCTGCTGCAGGCCTGACTAGGTTTGTAGCTGCCAGTTTTAGAAGAAAACCTGTCAGTCTAGGGGCTCTGGGGTTTCTGATTATATTTTTCTACATCCCCATGCAAGAGTGTAAAGTAACCAACCATTAAGGAGTAGAAGCAATCCTGCATCTTTGGAGAAGGAGCCTTGCAGAGTTCAGTACATCTAATAAATTAGGACCATGTCTCTTAAACTTGGGCTGTAACTCTACAGCCAGTTGGAAGGAACACTCTCCCCTTTTCAGCTCATCTCATGAGGAAAAGATATGTATCAGCGGAAAGTGTTGTTAGAAATTGGGATGAATATTTCTCCTGAGGGTAGTAAGAAGTGAATTAAAGACAGCATCATATAAAACCATCCTAGTTTCATTGCTTTTGAGAATTGGGCCTCATATTTAATACTTCGGTTAAGAAGAATTGTGGTACTACTGGCAGTGACTGTTTTCCTGAAAATGAATAAATTGGTCACTTGTTTTAGGAAGGATGCTTGTAATAACAGAGTAATTGTGAGTAATTGCTTCATTTGCAGTATGTTAATGGCTGACGTTCTCCCAATCTATTTTTATTTGCTAATGTCTCTTTTCCCATCTCTTTCCTGAACTTACTTCTTTTCCACTAGTTATTTTCTGTTTGATGTGCTTAATAAGTAAAGCTGCTGTTGTGTGTTTTGTGGGGATCCAGTTTATGAACCAACAGGTTGGGTTTTTTTTCTTTTTTGGTTATTAGATGCTGTTCAGATCAGGGTTTTTTTGGCTTAAAATAAAAAAGGCTGTGTTTAGTCCAAGATCACCGTTCACTTTTTACCAGATGCTTGAGACTTGTAACTCTTTGAAGTTTTATAAATAATTTTTAGGACTAAATCTGAAAGCTCTTGTTCTCTTGAGAAATTCCCAGTTCTCATTTGCATCTTGACCTGCAGTTGTGTCAGTGATAAAATCACATCAGCTCTC
>NW_009944511.1:8355-8993 GCF_000696875.1 Nestor notabilis | reverse complement strand
GGAACCTTCCCAGAGAGGGGATGACAAACACACTGGGTCAAGCTGTACCCCATTACCAGCACTGCCAGAGGTTTGCACCCAGAGCCAGCCTTGACGCATCAAGGGGACCGGAAAATCTGCCCAAGGGTGGCACCCAAGGGAGGAGACCCCATCCTGACACCCAGCCAGGCACCTCATGCTCCAGGGCTGCTCTCGGGGTGCATGGCTGTACCGCTTCTCCTGAACCAGATCTGGGCTGGGGCAGGCACCGTGACCCCCAGGCTGTGGGGGAGCCACAGCTGGCAGCTTGGAGGAACAGTTCATCCTTAAGCCATGGGGGACGTTCCCCTGGAGTCATGGCGAGCACTTACCTCCCCACCCCAGCAGTGCCATGCGTGCAGCCTGCGGCTAACCACATCCCATGGCCTTCCCGAAGCCGAGCCCCGTGACCCTGCTGCGACTCCCTCTCCCTTCCTCTCTGCTTCCCACAACCCTGCTCCTTCCGCAGGCCCAGACGCTGTGGCGCAAAGGGCTGGCCTGAGGCTTTGGGCCACGTCCTTGGTGAAATGAGCTCCCTGGGCACGGCAGCCCCATGCACACCTCGGCTCGGTGCGGGCATTGCGGCTGCCCTGGCCCGTGGTGGCCCCGGGATCGGCCCC
>NW_009944511.1:5909-8341 GCF_000696875.1 Nestor notabilis | reverse complement strand
GCTGGTGATGTGGCGACTGGAGGCTTCCCAATAGGACAGAGCAGGGGTTCTGGCTGGGTTTGCAGACTGGCCCAGGCTCTGTGCCTGAGCAGCCATCCTGGGACACAGGCACTGGCATCCCCTCTGGGAGCACCCAGCCATGCTCCCAGCCCCTTGGCTGACATGAGTATCACTGCCCCAGGCTCCATCTCGCTTCCTGCAGAGGCCGGCTCAGTCCAGTGCTGGCTCTGGCGCCCACATGTGCAGCCATGCCCCTGGACTCTGCTCTGCCTCCAGTGTGGCACAAACTCCGGCACCCAGGGTGCCCTGGCTGGGACCTGCAAAGGCCTGAGACCCTTCTGGATCTACAACAGAGAAGCAAACACGCCAGCAGAGTGGGGTGCCACGGAGCTGAGCATGGTGACAACTCCAGCAGTGCCATGTGCTGACAGCCAAGGGTAACCCCAGTGTGAGACAGGGCGGGGCCGCCCCTGGGCTGCCCTGCTCAGCCCTCAGCCTGCCTCTTTCCCCTACCAAGGACATGGTGAATGCCAGGGAGCATGGCAGAGCCATCCCTGCCGCACCACTCACTGTGGGCCGTGGTGCTGTCAGGCAGGGTCTCAGCCTCACGTTGCCCCCAGCTCTCCGTTGTGCCCACATGGCACACTGAAGCTCTGCGGGTATTTATAGGCATTTCTGGTGCCCAGCTCTGCAGATTCGATTCCTCTTGTGCCTCTCGCTCTGCTGCAGGGATGGAAGGTGGCTGGCAGCCCTTGGGAGCCCCGTACTCCCTTTTTCCTACCTCTTCCCCACCCCACAGCTCTTGCCTACACTCTTCTCCACCATTGCATCACCCTGACTGCTCTCCGGCAGTGCAGTGTGGCCAGGGCACATCACTGCTCGCAGGAGAAGAGCCCGTGCGGATGGCACACCACACCTTTGGCATCCCATTCAAACCCAGGGCTGGGATTGGGGCTACAGAGCCCATTCCTAAACCAAGGACCCTCCAGCACTGGCCCCAGGCCCTGGGCGAGCCCTGCAGCATGGTGGGGTGATGCCATCCCATGGGATGCCAGCCCAGCCCCCTGCACCCCAGTGCCCTGTATGGGTCCTACCTGGAGCGCAGTGCCAGCAGGGCCTGGGGCCCGGCTGCTCCCTTGCATCTGTCTCCCCCCCCCCGCCCGGCCCCCGCCCCCCGCCACAGACACAGGGTGCTTCCTCATTTGGGGATTGGTTTGCCCGTGCTGACTGACAGGCGCTGAGCTCTGCCACAGCCACCAGACACCGTGGCAGCTCTGTGACCCTGAGCCCTGTGCTGACCGTTGCAGTGCCCACCCTGTGCGTGCCCCGTGGTGCTCTGAGCAAGGCTCCTGAGCTCTGAAAAGCCATCACATGCCCTGCTAGAAAAGTGGTCCTGGGGACACAATTAGGTTGGCTCTGGCAGTCTGCTCCCAGCATTCATCCCCCACCTCCTCTCCCCAGTCACCCCGCAGCCCTGCGGGTACATTGCCCAGCACTGCCAATCACACGGGCTGTGAACACCTCTGCTCCTACACCTCTGCCCCATACACCCCCAGTGCCCAGCGCACACCCACATCCCACATCGCTATCACAGGACTGTGATCCATGCAGCATCCCAGGAAATGCCACATCTGGGACAAGACTCCAACTCATGGGAGTGCACAAGCCCTGGGACACATAAGCCATACCTGGGATGCTGTCTCTGACCATAGCTGGACTTGAGACCCTCCCCAGCCCCAGCAGTCCCCCCATGTGGATCTCCTGGGTTTGGGCAAAACATGAATTACAGAGTCCTAGAATGGTTTGGGTTAAAGGGACCTTAAAGCTAATCCAGTTCCAACCCCCTGCTATGGGCAGGGACACCTTCCACTAGAGCAGGTTGCTCCAAGCCCCTGTGTCCAACCCGGCCTTGAACATTCCTTGGAAGGGATGCTCTCCTGCAACGAAGTGGCTTGCAGTAAGACCCGTTCCGTTCCCAGGCAGCACCCTGGAGCAAAATGCTGGCCTTTTCCCCAGGAAACAAAAGACAACTTGGCTGCTAATAGAAATACATTGGTTCAGACAGGTACCCTCTGGCCCATGCCATCTCCTGCTGAGCATGAGGCTGTGCCATGCTGGTGGCACAAACGGCAGCTGGGCGCACAAATAGAGGTTCTGGGGCTGCTACTGTGACACTGATGCAGTGAGGTGCTGCTTGAGAGGGGTTAGTACAGATTGCCAGCACTGTGCAGGGTGTCTCAGGGGAAGGGATACTTGTCATGTGTCAAGTTGACCCATTTGGAGCTGTCCCACCTACCAGTGACTGGCACTCACTTGGGGCACCTGGGGACAGGAGGCAAAGGGCCAGCAGTGGGAACAGACCCTCTTCCCTGATGGGACCTCTGGAAGGAATGAGCCAAGAAGGTGCTGGCAAGAGCCTTCCCACCACATCC